>NC_091759.1:25410124-25565124 GCF_043380555.1 Nothobranchius furzeri
GTAAATAAATGTTTTGCGATCAGTATAATTTGACAAAACCACAGCAAACATGCTTTTGGCAATCCTTGTTAGTGTGGGAAAAAAAAGTGTAGAAATTAAAACGGACGTGTGTTAAAAGGGAAACAGCCGGCGAGCTGTTTGCGCCGTGAGCGGTTCTGGTTCTGTTTGGGCCGCAGCCGCTCGCAGCGTTATCCTCCTAGTTTTTGTCTGACTTGCAGGCTAGCAGATTCTCACACGAGGGGAAAATCGGCTCAGGTTGTTTACTTATTTTTTGCACAGGCATTTGTTTACTGTGAAGTAAAGTTGAAGTGCTGAAGTTATGCAAACTAATTTTGAATAAAACTTGAAGAATAACTGGCAATTGCTTGCTCATTTTAAGAGGTCTTTCATAATTATAACATGCTATTTGATATCAAATCACTTTTATTGTCACGTCACATGTGCAGGTACACTGGTACAGTACATGCGAGTGAAATTCTTGTGTGCGAGCTTCACAGCAACAGAGTTGTGCAAAAATACAGTAATGTAAAAACAAGTAAAATATAAAAATGGCTAATCTAAGTATACAAATGAATAAAGTAAACAATAAGATAAGAGATATAAAATGTACAGAGGTTGGTATGTGCAAAACAGTGGCATTAATGTACATTATGGAGCGTGTAATGTTGGAACTTGGTGGAGCTCGCGACGAGGCAGCCATACTCGACGCCATCTTGGCTCATCAATATATGATATAATGGTTTACAAACACAAAAGGGTAATTTATTAGAGTACTCGATTAATCGAAAAAAATATTCGATAGAGTACTCGATTACAAAAATATTCGATAGCTGCAGCCCTAATGTATATACACACACACACATGCACACACACACACATGTACACACACACACATATGCATGTGTATATATACACATACACATGCACATATGCATATATATATACACACATACACACACATATGCATGTAAATGTACACACACACATGCACACACACACATGTACACACACACACATATGCATGTATATATACACACACACACACACACACACGCATATGCATGTATATATACACACACACACACACGCATATGCATGTATATATATACACACACACACACGCATATGCATGTAAATATACACACACACACACACACACGCATATGCATGTATATATACACACACACACACACGCATATGCATGTAAATATACACACACACACGCATATGCATGTATATATACACACACACACGCATATGCATGTAAATATACACACACACACACACATATGCATGTATATATACACACACACACACACGCATATGCATGTATATATACACACACACACACACACATATGCATGTATATATACACACACACACACACGCATATGCATGTATATATACACACACACACACGCATATGCATGTATATATACACATACACATGCACATATGCATATATATATATACACACATACACACACATATGCATGTATATACACACACACACATGCACACACACACACACATGTACACACACACACACATATGCATGTATATATACACACACACACACACGCATATGCAAGTATATATACACACACACACACACATGCATGTATATATACACACACACACACACATGCACACACATATGCATGTATATATACACACACACACACACATACACACACATATGCATGTATATATACACACACACACACATGCATGTATATATACACACACACACGCATATGCATGTATATATACACACACACACACACACGCATATGCAAGTATATATACACACACACACACACACATGCATGTATATATACACACACACACACATGCATGTATATATACACACACACACGCATATGCATGTATATATACACACACACACACACACACATATGCATGTATATATACACACACACACACACACGCATATGCAAGTATATATACACACACACACACACATGCATGTATATATACACACACACACACACATGCACACACATATGCATGTATATATACACACACACACACACATACACACACATATGCATGTATATATACACACACACACACATGCATGTATATATACTTGTATATAACTTGCAGAAGTTAAATGAAGCTGTAACGTCGACCACCTTCAGCATCACTGAGGAGAGGTGGATGCTTTGTTTACACCAGATGATGTTACATAAGTCAGATAGTTACCATGGAAACACCAAGACCTTCTCCCCACCCCACCCTTTAGGAGCACACACACGCGCACATGCACACATACACACACACATGCACACACGAGCACGCACATGCACCTGTGCGCACACACACATGCGCACATACACACACACACACACACACACACACACACACACACACACACACACACACACACACACACACACACACAGAGTTCAGGACAGTCTCTGGAAAGCTCCGAGCTGCTCGCTCCGTTAGCTCTTCATTTCTACACTCTTATTTAAACCTGCTGAAGTCACCAGAACACAAAGCATTTTGGGTATTTTTAGCTTTTAATCTCTAAATAAAAAGTTTGTTCCTGGAAGGTTTTCATACTTCCTCTCATTTGATCCCTGTGAGCATCTGCAGCATTCCCAGCAGTTCCTACTCAACTCCACATGGTCCGGGTTTTCTCCTGTACAACTCAGGAACAGCTTCAGTGGAAGTCCAGATCTACAGGAAACGCTCCGCTGGAGCTCGGAACATTACACACCCAACTCTCCTCACACTGGAATACATACTCAAGCATCATCAGTGTATAACGGGATAAAATGTTCCCAAAAGCAGATTCCTCTGATTCTTATCCAGCTCTGGACAGAACTACAAGCTGGGATCCAGAAAGGAGGTCAGACTGGAATTCTGTCGTAGGAGAAACTTCCAGGAGAACGCTGGTTTCAACATTTCCAGTGATGCAACCCAGAGGAACAAAGTCCCACCTGATGGGAATGCCAGCATTTTCTAATGAGGGAAAATTCTCAGAGTTCCTCTGAAATTTGTCGAGTTTCTGTGACTGAAGTTTTCCTAAAGGCCGGATTTAAACTCAAGGCAGGGGGTGAGTTTTAAAAACCACTCTGGATCAAACACATGCTGGTGTTTGACAACCGTGATCAGCTGTGGCAGCCATCTTGAATCAGGCAGCCTTTGACCGGGTTTTATTCCCGCCTGAAGCAGGATGCAAGTTTCACAGCAGATCCAAGGACAACAGGAGGAAAACGCTGGAGCTTATTTTAGGTCATTTCCCTGGAAAAAACGGAATAATTTCAGGAGCCTCAGTTTGGTTTATGGTTAACTCGCAGAACCCTCGGCCGCTTTCCTGTCTTTGCAGGATGCTCCAGGATTCCAGCTCCCAAAGAAGAAGGATTCCGAATGTTGGGAATCTCCTACAATTATATTTATTCCTTCACTATTTGGTCCCAGGGAGTTCAAAGGAAAACCTTTAAGCGACTCACAGATTAGAACTTTTCACATTATTCATCAACGCCTAAAAATATTGAAGGAGCGTTGGGAAATGTCAGTTTTCCATTGGCGAAACAAAACCAGCTGGATCTCCATCCTGACAGGGATTGGGGATCGGGTTAGGAACTAAAGGATCTCGCATCCTGGGATGAAAGTGGACAGCATCATCCTACAGGAGTTTTCAGAGTCAAACTGTAGCTGAAGCCACCTGAAATGTTCCTGCACTCATCCCTAAAACAGCCCCCCCACCCCCCCAGATTTCCAGCTTCCGGAGGCTTTCCTCACTTCTCCTCATAGCTGATACCTGCTCGGATCTGAGGAATGAAGCTTCCAGCTGATCCGTCGCTTCAACCTCATTCATGTAACTTTAGGACCCGGTTCTAAGATCCATTCAGGCGGAATTACCCCCCCACCCCCCCGGTGAATTATACATGCCTCACATCTCCCATCCCACGCTGCATCTTATGTAACGTCAGCCACGCGTGGAGGAGCGTATGTTTGGATGTATTTTTATCCAGACTGGGATTGAGAGAGTGGTGACTCATCCTAGTTACTCTTTAGTTTTACTCCTCGACCCCCGACCCCTCGCTTCTCCTCACAGGAACAGGTAGATCCGTACAAGCAGAACAATCAGGCGGCTCCATCAGAAAAAGCCCGGTTGGCCCGTGTCCCTGCAGCAGTCAGAAGGAATCTGGATTTATCCCGAGTTACGCAACTTTACACCTTCCTGAAACACTACAATCCAGCATCCTGCAGGGTCAGAACCAGAACCACCATCACATCCCTGCTGCGTACAACTGAGCTGATCAGAACCAAACCACAAACCAGCAGTGACACCAAGCCCAGCTGGACCCTGAATAACGACCCGGATCACAGAGGCGGTCCAGCTAACGGGTCAAAGGTGCAAACTCGAAAACAGAATCTGAACCAGGACCAAGAGTTCTGTAGGACGGCCCAGATCCAGACAGCTGGACCAGACCGACACCTCATTGAGTCCTGAATGAACAAAACCATCAGAGACACAACTGAGACAAAATGAAGACACAACAAAAACATATCTGAGACTCAACTGAGACATGACAGAGACACAACCAAGACACGACTGAAACATGACCGAGACACATCTGAAACATGACTGAGACTCGACAGAAACACGACTGAGACACAACCGAGACACGACTGAGACACAACCGAGACACGTCTGAAACATGACTGAGACACGACAGAAACACAACTGAAACATGACAGAGACACGACAGAAACACAACTGAAACATGACAGAGACACGACAGAAACACAACTGAAACACAACAGAGACATGACTGAAACATGACTGAAACATGACAGAGACACGTCTGAAACATGACTGAGACACGACAGAAACACAACTGAAACACAACAGAGACATGACTGAAACATGACAGAGACACGTCTGAAACATGACAGAGACACAACTGGGACAAGGCAGAAACATGACTGAGACACAACTAAGACACGACTGAGACACAACCAAGACACGACTGAAACATGACCGAGACACATCTGAAACATGACTGAGACTCGACAGAAACACGACTGAGACACAACCGAGACACGACTGAGACACAACCGAGACACGTCTGAAACATGACTGAGACACGACAGAAACACAACTGAAACATGACAGACACGACAGAAACACAACTGAAACATGACAGAGACACGACAGAAACACAACTGAAACATGACAGAGACATGACTGAAACATGACAGAGACATGACTGAAACATGACTGAGACACGACAGAAACACAACTGAAACACAACAGAGACATGACTGAAACATGACAGAGACACGTCTGAAACATGACTGAGACACGACAGAAACACAACTGAAACACAACAGAGACATGACTGAAACATGACAGAGACACGTCTGAAACATGACTGAGACACGACAGAAACACAACAGAGACATGACTGAAACATGACAGAGACACGTCTGAAACATGACTGAGACACGACAGAAACACAACTGAAACACAACAGAGACATGACTGAAACATGACAGAGACACGTCTGAAACATGACTGAGACACGACAGAAACACAACTGAAACACAACAGAGACACGACTGAAACATGACTGAGACATGACTGAAACATGATCGCGACACGACCGAGACACAACAAAACCATGATCTGGTGCAGAATGTGCATAAAACCATAAAACATGGAGATTCTGAGTAAAAACAGTCTCACGGAATCACAACAAACTCAGAAAGCAAAGAAACACAAAACAAAAATGGACAAAAAACACTTACAAGTATTAAAAAAAGACAATAAGTTGAAAAACAACAAAATTCATCCAAACAGAAAAACACGATCCCCATGTCACACTAAACCACCACTGAGGAATAAATAAACAAAAACATGATGCAATCAAAGTTAATACAACGTAAAACGGGTCCTGAAATAAATAAATTTGGTGTTTTTCCTTCATGGGTTCATCTGCTGATTATAGATGCCCCCCCCCCCCCCCCCAGTTACATAACTGTTCCTGTAGTTGAGATGGGTGTTAAGACTCCTGAAGCACAACAACAAACCTTTTCTCTGCGTGGATCCATTATTGATGAAGAGGAGGATGAAGATTGCTTGGATGGAGCGGTCGTCAGACGCTGAGCAGCTCCAGACGGTTATGTAACGGAGCAGCGGGAATACTGGAGGAGGAAACCCTCTGAGGAGCTTCAGCAGCTTCATGTGACCAGAGAACAGATCCCATCAGAAGTGGGCTGTAGACGTAGAGGTGGGACAGACAGATCAGTGCTTATTACAGGTAAACACACACACACACACACACACACACACACACACACACACACACACACACACACACACGGCTCTGCTCCAGGTCCTGTTTCATGACCCAGTTCGGTCTAAACTTCAGCACCAGACTGATGGCTCAGAACCAGCCCACAGTATCAGCCCTCCACCACCGTGCTGACAGCTGATTGTGTTGCTGCAGTGCATTCTGCGAATACCTGTTTCAGGTCTAAACCTTCAACAGGACCGAGCCCAGGAATCACGGCTGGATCAAAGCGGGAACGCCGTTGGTTTTAATTCTCAGGTGATTTAATTTAGTTCTGCAGCTTTTTCTGAACTTTGTTCTGAAGTTTCCAACATTTCTGGTTTTGAGATGAAATTAACTAACAGCTGATCATCATTTAACAGCTGATTCCGTCTCTCAAACAAAGGTGGTAGAGACAGAAAAAGGTCTTCCACAAGTCCAACCCTAAATTCTGATCCATATGTGGGATGAACTCCTTTTATCCCAGATAAATCCCTCAGAGGGAATCCCAGCCTGAACCAGTCTGTGTGATTGGGCTCCCCCTGCTGGACGCTACCGACATCACACCAAGATAAAACCCATAAATCTGCTTTTTACGATTTTTATATTTATTTATTTAAACTTTGTGTGTTTTTATTTGCTCACACGAACGTTTCTGATCAGAGCTTGTTTTAAACTTCGCACATCCTAAAACCCAAAGATATCAAAATAACATTCCTGATCTGAAGTTCAAAGGTTTCAGGAAGTTTGTAAAAAATAAAAAAAAGGTTTTAAAGGTTTTTAAATAAAAAGACTATTTCAAACTAAGAAAGCTCTCAACATCCCATAATATTATTACTTTTATTATCGGACTTCATGAAGGTTTCAGGTAGTTTATTGTTCTCGTGTTGTCCCTCGCACGCGACCACTGCAGCTCGGGACAGAATCATCACAACAAACGAAACATCCGTGAAATTCGACGAGGAAGAATCACCAGAAGAGGAGGTGTGGAGGACATGTCCACAGACCGGAGGACAGACCTCCAACCCCACAGAAACATCACTAATAACCGCCGGAGTCCCGGCGCTGGACTCACCTGCACTCCTCTGAACACCTGCCGGCTGATTATCGACGGAAACCAGGTGTGACTAGAGGAAAACCGGAAGAGGGTTTACCAAAATAAAACGGAAAGTTGCTCCAAAACACAAATAAACACAGAAAATTTTCATCTTCAGCACCAAGAGTCAGATAAACAGATTTTATTATTGATTCTAATATTTACCATAAAGATTTAAAGAATAATTTAATCTGATGTGAGTTTATTAAACTTGTGATGATGCTGCTGTTGTGTCCTTGGGCAAGACGCCCAACCCGCCCTGCCTCGGAAAGCCTCGCCTGTGTCAGCTGTGGCTGCAGCTCATCACCACCAGTGTGTGAATGGATGAATGATTCACTCCAGTGTAAAGCGCTTTGGAGTCCTCGGCTCATTAATCATTTATTTATTCCAGGCTTTTTAAATGGCCGGGGTCAAAGTTCAGCTCCAGAACAGCTGAGCAGGAGGTTCGGGTCTGCAGGAGGAGACTCCTCAAGGCCCGGAGTCGGTGACCCCCGCTTTTAACTCGATCCACGTTTTGTTTCTGTCAGGTTAGAGATTCATCCTCTCATCGGTCCCCTCCATCATTAGTTTGGCTAAAAGTGGGAAAAGCATCTGGACCCATTCCAGACTCGGAGTAATGGGAACCACCTGGTCCCATGTGGGTCTCCCGGTCTCGTCTGCAGCAAAGACCAGAACAGGATCCAGTTCCTGAGAAGACTTCTGACCCAGAGGACTCTAATGAGGAGGCCCGGTCCACTTCGGGAGCCCAGCTCTGTCTGGTTCTGGAGGCCCAGTCTTGCTGAGGTCTTGGGTCGGTTCTGTTCATCTCATCCGTTTTTTTTTTTTTTGACTTAAGGTCAGAACCGGTTCCTTGCTGCCCGTCCCAAATCAGAACCTGTAAAAGAACAAAGGACCCATTTGTCGTCCCTCGGAGCGTGAACACATCCCATCCTGACTCGGATTTATTGTGCCGCTCCATGTGGGAATACGAGGATCCAGGAGGACCCATCTCAGACTGAGATCACAGCCCGGTCCAGACGGCCGGCGCTGCTCCTGATGGAGTCGACCCAGACTTAATGTACTGCTCTTATGAACAACGGGAGCCGAGTCAGGCGGCACAAAGGAGAGGTGGACAATACAGAGCGCTCCGGCGGGTCAAAGGCTCGGCCCGCTGCCCGTCATTGTTACCGGTGAGCACGCCGCCGCCGCCGCTCGCCTCAGCTCTCGAGTATTTCCTGAGCAGGAAGCAATAAGACAATAGCAGCGAGTGTCTCCATGTCCACATGAAGGGACCCAGCTCCAGGCCTGGGCTTGCTACGATAAGCTGCTCTGACAGAACCAGAACCAGACTTCACCAGCAACAATGGTCCTGCCGAACAAAACCGAGAGCTCCATCAGGTCAAAGGTCAGGACAGGACGCCCAGATCCAACTGACCTGGTCGTGTAGGAGGCTGCAGGTCCGGTGGACGTTTGTGTCTCTCAGAGTTATCCCAACATTTTAATCTGTAGTTGATCCCAGGAAACAGGATCGGAGCTTCTGTTACCGGGACGCTGGTGTTCTACAGCTTTATGGGATGTTAGAGGTCAGCTGGAGGACCCGCCCACTGATGATCAACCAGGCAGCAACCAGAGCTTCTTCTCCTTTAACCTAAAACCACAAAGCAGCACCAGACTGATGGGTCAGAACCTGGTCAGAACCAGCCCAAAGTACCAGCTCTCCACCACCACCTCCATGCCTCGTGCAGCCCGATTTCACCACAGGGTGTCCCGCCTGTATGTGACCGCCTTAGGACAGTCATGAAGGTTTGTTCCATCCATTCATCCTTCCATCCATCCATCCACCCATCCATCCATCCTTCCATCCATCCATCCATCCACCCATCCATCCATCCTTCCATCCATCCATCCATCCACCCATCCATCCATCTTTCCATCCACCCATCCATCCACCCATCCACCCATCAATCCATCCTTCCATCCACCCATCCATCCTTCCATCCACCCATCCATCCATCCACCCACCCTTCCATCCATCCATCCATCCTTCCATCCACCCACCCTTCCATCCATCCATCTTTCCATCCATCCATCCATCTTTCCATCCATCCTTCCATCCATCCATCCATCTTTCCATCCATCCTTCCATCCATCCATCCATCTTTCCATCCATCCTTCCATCCATCCATCCATCTTTCCATCCATCCTTCCATCCATCCATCCATCCATCCATCTTTCCATCCATCCATCCATCCTTCCATCCATCTTTCCATCCATCCATCCATCCTTCCATCCATCCATCCACCCATCCATCCACCCATCCACCCATCAATCCATCTTTCCATCCATCCATCCACCCATCCATCCATCCACCCATCCATCCACCCATCCATCCACCCATCCATCCACCCATCCACCCATCAATCCATCTTTCCATCCATCCATCCACCCATCCATCCATCCACCCATCCTTCCATCCATCCTTCCACCCACCCATCCATCCATCCTTCCATCCATCCATCATTCCATCCATCCATCCTTCCACCCATCCATCCATCCATCCATCTTTCCATCCATCCTTCCATCCATCCATCCATCCATCCATCCACCCACCCTTCCATCCATCCATCCATCCATCCATCCACCCACCCATCCATCCATCCATCCATCCATCCATCCATCCATCCATCCATCCATCTTTCCATCCATCCATCCATCCTTCCATCCATCCATCCACCCATCCATCCATCCATCCACCCACCCTTACATCCATCCATCCATCCACCCACCCTTCCATCCATCCATCCTTCCATCCATCCATCCACCCATCCATCCATCCATCCATCCACCCACCCTTCCATCCATCCATCCATCCACCCACCCTTCCATCCATCCATCCATCCACCCACCCTTCCATCCATCCATCCATCCATCCATCCATCCATCCACCCACCCTTCCATCCATCCATCCATCCATCCACCCACCCTTCCATCCATCCGTCCATCCATCCATCCACCCATCCATCCGCCCATCCATCCATCCATCCACCCATCCATCCACCCTTCCATCCATCCATCCATCCATCCATCCATCCACCCACCCATCCATCCATCCACCCATCCATCCATCTTTCCATCCATCCATCCATCCACCCATCCATCCATCCGCCCATCCATCCATCCATCCACCCATCCACCCACCCACCCATCCATCCATCCGCCCATCCATCCATCCATCCATCCTTTAATGCATGAAGCACCTTTAAAAGACCTTGCTCCAGAACTCCTGGATTCTTTCCCATAATGCACTGCAGCATGTTAGGACAGCAGCATGAACTCATCCTGAATTTAAAAACAAACATGTACCACTCATAAAGAGCGATCATACATCTGCAGGTCAGAGGCAAAAATACAAGAATGTAAGGAAAACAGTTAATTATCCGCTAGTTGTTTGTGTTTATTTATTTGGCAGATGCGTTAATCCAAAGGGACGTATAATTGTAAGAGCGTGCTGTAATCTGTGGGGGAAACCGGAGTACCCGGAGGAAACCCACGCAACCCCACACAGACAGGCCGCAGCCAGGTTTTGAAGCTGCAACCTTCTTGCTGCGAGGCAGTGCTATCAACGGTGCCACCATGCAGATCTGTCTCCTCTTATTAAAACCGTCACCGTGCAGAGATTAGACAGATTATACTCCGGTGTTTGATTTTTCTCGCGTCTGGATCTCAGGATGACTGATGTCCCATCAGGAGCGTAAACACCCGTGTTCCTGCTGCTCTGTTCACCAGAGACCCTTCAGAACTCCCAGCGACATTCCCAGGCCTCTTATCAGCCGGGCTCAGCCCGTCTTCTGATTGGCCGAAGCTGCTTTCTGTTCTGCTAGAGAACAAAATAACAAAAAACGGGCCGATAACGAGACCTTTTGGGTTCTGATTAAATTCTTCAGAGGAAAGTTCACGTGGACCCAAAATGTCAAATCAGATAACAGAACCGAGTCGAAGGCACGAAAGACGACGTGTCCGAGGGCTTCATGGGATTATTTTTAGCTTTTTTCATTTTTTCTTTAGTAAAGAAAATGAGTTTTATTTCTGAGACAAACTCGGAAGTTCTCAGTTTAACCAGGAAGACGTTAGTTCTGCTTCTTCTGCAGGCGCAGATTAAAGTTCAGACATTTCTATCAGTCCTGTCAGAAAGGGACACTCATGTTTTATGCTGATTTATTAGAGTGAAATAATCCAGAGTGTTATTTCTTGTAATTATGGCTACAGATTAAAAAATAATCTGTAAATTATTAAATTAGATCAATAAAAATTATGTTTTAAACTAAAGTGTCAGGATTCAGAAAGTTTGTATCAATATTTGGTCCTAACCCAAACTGGTGGATTAATTCTAACCCATGATTATGGGTTAATCCCAATCCAGACTAGTGGGTTAATCCTAATCCAGACTGGTGGATTAATTCTAACCCATGATGATGGGTTAATCCCAATCCAGACTAGTGGGTTAATCCTAATCCAGACTGGTGGATTAATTCTAACCCATGATGATGGTTTAATCCCAATCCAGACTAGTGGGTTAATCCTAATCCAGACTGGTGGATTAATTCTAACCCATGATGATGGGTTAATCCCAATCCAGACTAGTGGGTTAATCCTAATCCAGACTGGTGGATTAATTCTAACCCATGATGATGGTTTAATCCCAATCCAGACTACTGGGTTAATCCTAATCCAGACTGGTGGGTTAATTCCAACCCATGATGATGGGTTAATCCTAATCAAGACTGGTGGATTAATTCTAAGCCATGATGATGGGTTAATCCCAATCCAGACTAGTGGGTTAATCCTAATCCAGGCTGGTGGGTTAATCCTAACCATTGATGGTGGGTTTATCCCAATCCAGACTAGTGGTTTAATCCTAATCCAGGCTAATGGGTTAATCCTAACATAGGTTGATGGGTTAATCCTAATCCAGGCTGATGGGTAAATCCAAACCAAGTTTTCCGTTGTAGAAAGTTGAATTTGAAAAATCTGGACATAAACAACTAAAACTAAACTTTTCAGTCCGTTTGAATAAAATTTACTGAGCTTATCTGATCTGAGGTTAAAGTCGGAGAGCACCTGTAGCAGCCCCACCTGCTGCTTTGGGCCCAGAACCTGCTCTGCTCCAGAGGAACCCAACAGCTGGTCTGAAAACGCTCTGATTGTGTAAAAGTTTTATTCCAGGGACTGCAGATCGTCTCCCGTCCAGAACAGGTTCACGAATAAGCAGCAGGTAGAAATATCAGAAGTTTGTTGGTATAAAATAAAAAACAAGATGTTTTACTGAGTTTAACATCCATTCATCTGAGATCCAGTCAGGGCCAGACTTCTGTCGGCATCATTCTGTGGTTCGAGTCCGGTCCAGTTTGGTCCCTGAAAGCATCCAAAGCCCCATTCCCACCTGTACCGGGTCGGCCCGGGCCGGGTAGCATAGGTTGTTTACATATCTGGGTGGCCTGGAATTTTCCCGGGCCAACCAAGGCTCATTCTCGGCCCTCTTCCCGAGGGGTACTGCTTCAGGCCGACCAGGGCCAACACGCCCACTGCTGACAGCAAATTCACACCTTCCATTAGAGCAAGCCTCTGATTGGTGGGTAGAATAAGCCCATTCACACCTTCCATTAGAGCAAGCCTCTGATTGGTGGGTAGAATCAGCCCACATGGGCTTAAGGCAAGGATGTGTGGAATCAACCGGGCCAGGCTGGGGCCGACTGGGGCTACCCGGCCCGGGCCGACCCGGTACAGGTGGGAATGGGGCTCAAGTGTGCACAGCAGCTCCAGAACGTCCTGGTCTGGGCTGGGTGAGGCGTTCAGGGACCTGCTGGTTCTCAGTGCAATACTGCCCCCGTGTGGGCGGAGCTGGTACTGGTGTTACATAAAGAAGAGCCGTATGCGCGCGCGCGCGCACGCACGCACACACTTACACACACACACACACACACACACACACACACACACACACACTTGTCATGGCACCTACAGCTCTGATTGGATGAGATTCAACCATCGTTTGTTGTGATGATAAATAAACAGGTTGGACTGCTGCATGTGGGGAGAAGGCAACCCTTCATCATCCTCCTCATCATCATCATCATCAGGCCGCTCCTCTGAGCTGAAACAAAGCAGATTAAATCTGATGTTTCATAAAACAAAAATACAAAAAGGTTTATAAATGAACCCGTGGAGACGAGAAGGATGCCTCACAGAAGCTGTTCTGAGTCCAAGAGTCTCGGTCCAGAAACCTGAACAGAACCAGAACCATCTTCATGCGGAGGGCATGGGGTTAGGGTTAGATCAACCCCAGATCAACATTCAGTCACAGAAGGTGCAGGACGGCAGGTCATCCATGTCTCCCGGGCCTGAACCTGGACCGGACCTGGCTCGGTCCAAAAGCTGGAGGGTGTGTGTGAGCCCGGTTGGATCAGAACATCCCTGATGTTTAAGAGGAGCAGCAGTCTTAACTCCTCCAGGAGGGAGAATGATCTGGTGATCTGGGAAGTTCTAGAAGAACCTGACCCGACCCGACCCACTGTGGTTCTGATCATGTCCTCATCAGGTCTCTTCTGCTCCAATGTTTGAAAAACAGATTTTTTTCCTAAGTGTCCGCATCAGCCGTCCCCGGGGCCTTTGGCACATCGCCATGGAAACAGTCCGCAGCAGTAACAGCATGGGACCACCGGGGGGCCCCCAAGGTCCAGAACACCCCTGCCTCCTTCGCCTCCTCCTCTCTCGAGTCCACCCTGCAGAGTCCTCCTCACAGGGTGGCCAGGATCCGGGAGAAGGAGATGAGGAGGAGGAGGCTGGTCTGACCCACACCCAGAGCCAGAGCCTCCAGAGGACCCATGCCCTTCCCGGCCACGCGGTACACCCCCGCCACTGCCGCACCTGCAGCCAAACACAGACAGCCAATCAGCACTCAGGCTGAAGGACACCAGCAGCACCTGGACATGAGACACAGAGGGACATGGAGGGACGGGATGGGGTGGGACCAGGGGAGGAGACAGGACGAGAGGAGACAGAAGCAGAGAAGGGAGGGAGGGGAGGAGACAGGTGGACGTCCCCCTTTGGCCCGTTACCGGGACAGGTGGACGTCCCCCTTTGGCCCGTTACCGGGACAGGTGGACGTCCCCCTTTGGCCCGTTACCGGGACAGGTGGACGTCCCCCTTTGGCCCGTTACCGGGACAGGTGGACGTCCCCCTTTGGCCCGTTACCGGGACAGGTGGACGTCCCCCTTTGGCCCGTTACCGGGACAGGTGGGCGTCCCCCCTTTGGCCCGTTACCGGGACAGGTGGACGTCCCCCTTTGGCCCGTTACCGGGACAGGTGGACGTCCCCCTTTGGCCCGTTACCGGGACAGGTGGACGTCCCCCCTTTGGCCCGTTACCGGGACAGGTGGACGTCCCCCTTTGGCCCGTTACCGGGACAGGTGGACGTCCCCCTTTGGCCCGTTACCGGGACAGGTGGGCGTCCCCCTTTGGCCCGTTACCGGGACAGGTGGACGTCCCCCTTGGCCCGTTACCGGGACAGGTGGACGTCCCCCCTTTGGCCCGTTACCGGGACAGGTGGACGTCCCCCTTTGGCCCGTTACCGGGACAGGTGGACGTCCCCCCTTTGGCCCGTTACCGGGACAGGTGGACGTCCCCCTTTGGCCCGTTACCGGGACAGGTGGACGTCCCCCCTTTGGCCCGTTACCGGGACAGGTGGACGTCCCCCCTTTGGCCCGTTACCGGGACAGGTGGACGTCCCCCTTTGGCCCGTTACCGGGACAGGTGGACGTCCCCCCTTTGGCCCGTTACCGGGACAGGTGGACGTCCCCCTTTGGCCCGTTACCGGGACAGGTGGACGTCCCCCTTTGGCCCGTTACCGGGACAGGTGGACGTCCCCCTTTGGCCCGTTACCGGGACAGGTGGACGTCCCCCTTTGGCCCGTTACCGGGACAGGTGGACGTCCCCCCTTTGGCCCGTTACCGGGACAGGTGGGCGTCCCCCCTTTGGCCCGTTACCGGGACAGGTGGACGTCCCCCTTTGGCCCGTTACCGGGACAGGTGGACGTCCCCCTTTGGCCCGTTACCGGGACAGGTGGACGTCCCCCCTTTGGCCCGTTACCGGGACAGGTGGACGTCCCCCTTTGGCCCGTTACCGGGACAGGTGGACGTCCCCCTTTGGCCCGTTACCGGGACAGGTGGGCGTCCCCCTTTGGCCCGTTACCGGGACAGGTGGACGTCCCCCTTGGCCCGTTACCGGGACAGGTGGACGTCCCCCCTTTGGCCCGTTACCGGGACAGGTGGACGTCCCCCTTTGGCCCGTTACCGGGACAGGTGGACGTCCCCCCTTTGGCCCGTTACCGGGACAGGTGGACGTCCCCCTTTGGCCCGTTACCGGGACAGGTGGACGTCCCCCCTTTGGCCCGTTACCGGGACAGGTGGACGTCCCCCTTTGGCCCGTTACCGGGACAGGTGGACGTCCCCCCTTTGGCCCGTTACCGGGACAGGTGGACGTCCCCCTTTGGCCCGTTACCGGGACAGGTGGACGTCCCCCCTTTGGCCCGTTACCGGGACAGGTGGACGTCCCCCCTTTGGCCCGTTACCGGGACAGGTGGACGTCCCCCTTTGGCCCGTTACCGGGACAGGTGGACGTCCCCCCTTTGGCCCGTTACCGGGACAGGTGGACGTCCCCCTTTGGCCCGTTACCGGGACAGGTGGACGTCCCCCTTTGGCCCGTTACCGGGACAGGTGGACGTCCCCCCTTTGGCCCGTTACCGGGACAGGTGGACGTCCCCCTTTGGCCCGTTACCGGGACAGGTGGACGTCCCCCCTTTGGCCCGTTACCGGGACAGGTGGACGTCCCCCTTTGGCCCGTTACCGGGACAGGTGGACGTCCCCCTTGGCCCGTTACCGGGACAGGTGGACGTCCCCTTTGGCCCGTTTCCGGGACAGGTGGACGTCCCCCTTTGGCCCGTTACCGGGACAGGTGGACGTCCCCTTTGGCCCGTTTCCGGGACAGGTGGACGTCCCCCTTTGGCCCGTTACCGGGACAGGTGGGCTTACTGGTGACGACGGCTCCAGAGAGGGAGGCCAGGAATCCGGTGCTGACCAGAACCAGCGTGATGAGACGTCCCCACTTGTGTCGCTGCAGCACGATGAGCATCAGCAGTCCGGCGGCGCCGTGGACGACCAGCGAGGAGAAGAGACACCACAGGAACACCCAGTACCACATCTCTGAGCGGGACAACAAGCAGAACCAACAGGACCATCAGTTACAGGAAAAGGGGGACCAGTTTGGGATTGTGCAGCATCCGTCCTGGTTAAAAATAATCCGGCTTTAGGAACCGAGCTGCGTTAATCCCACTACCTCAAGAAAAACAAACATCAGAGAAGTTTTGGAGCTTTTCCTAAAATCCTGAAAAGGTTTTCATCTGTAAAAATTCCACCTGAATAGCTGACTTGATCCCGTTTTCCCAGCAACAATCCGATTGTTAAACCGATGGTACCGGGAGAACCACGCGGGTCCAGCTGGAGCAGTGAACCAGCAGCTTTCACCAGATCATCCCAAAAGTCTCCATCTTGGTACTGATCCGACCACCATGATGCCCATCTGTGTTTCACGAGTGTCCAACGTCTCCTCCACCTGGACAGCTGGACGAGATGTCTGAAGGACGGAGACGGGTCGGGAAGGAAGACCTGACAAACATGGAGGCTAACCAGGAGCAGCAGGAAGATCAGAAGGCCAGAACCTCTGATCCGGCGACGACTCAAAGAGAAAAATCCTGTTAGAAAGGCTCGTCGTGGAGATTTGGTTTCAAACAGAACAGAGTTTTCTCTTGTTTCTGAACCGAAGGGAGCCGGACGCTCGGCTGCCTCGGCTCAGCGTGGAGAGTGGCTAGTTTAGGGTTGAGGTCATGTGATCCAGCCAGTGTGTGTTGGGTTAGTGAAGGCGGCACCAGCTCCAGCCTGTCTGGACATCCAGTCCCCGGGTTTCCAGATCAGAGAAGCAACGCCTCCATCTTCGTGCCTGACGGCGTTTCTGCAGCACAGACTTCTGTAGCCCACATCGGTCGGTACCGGGTCAGGGAGGTTTGCGCTGGAGACCCGTGGCGGGGTTTAAAAACGTATATGTGGATTTCTGGAGCTCAGATCACCGTCAGAACCAGGCCAGAACCAGGTCAGAACCAGGCCAGAACGACCACCAGGAGAGAGGCGCAGCTCAGCAGGCCAGTCCAGCTGGTTTCTGGGTCGGAACCGGATCAGAACCACCGCGGACCTCCAGGAGATGATCATGCACAGCTTTTACTCCAGAACCGGGCGACAGGCGTGTCTCTCTAAGCTAAACTAGGTCAGGTGAACGGATATTAACGAGTAACTGAGCGATACTACTTTAACTGTCTGGTACACGATAGTAATCTGTGACGCTAGCACGAGTTTAAGCTAGCATGGTTAACTCAAGCTGCCCCCCCGCTGCTTCTCCTCTATCTGCTTTGGCCGATGGTTCCTCCCTCTGGTTGGTCTCTGCTCTCTGGGGCGAGCAGCAACTCATACCTTTGTGGTTCTGGTCCACCAGAAGCAGAATTATAAACGTTTAAAGGTTCCTCTGTGTCAGAGCCGCAGTAGAGTCCAGATTTTCTCTGGATTAAGCTAGCAGGACTCCCTCAGCTGTTGGTAAAAAAAAAAAAAATTCTCCTAAAATGACTCTAAAAGCCTGAATAATTTATGTTTGTGTAACAAAACGTTTTAAACGAGTTTCTTTATGTTTCTCTGAACATCGGTTCATGGGAGGCGACGCTGACCCGATGTGAAGAACTGGACCACAGCTGGTCGGGGTGTTCTGGATCTTCAGATGAAGCAGAACCAGAATCTTAGTCTTTGGTAAAAGTGCATCAGGTCCTTTCTCTCTGGTTCCACTCGGTAAACCCGTTTAAACTCAGGCACCAGAATACTCGGGGAGAACCCAGAAGAACCCAGCTGGATGTCTGGGCCTAAAAACGCTGACTCTGCCCTCAGCCAGCATCATAAACCTTCAGGGTTCCTCGTCTCTGGAGGCAACAGGTGACTTCATTCAGCTGCTTCAGTAACCTTCAGAACAGACCTGAAGATCGGAACCAGCAGTCTCCTGCAGAGGAGATCCTGGTCTCAGAGAGGCGTTCCTTCCTTCATGAGATCTTTAACACGAGCTCTGATGGAGCACCACCTCCTACATCACAGCTGTCCATCACCTGTCCTCCAGATCCATGATCCAGCAGGGGTTAGATGTTCCAGTGATAGCCCTCACCCACAGTTTCAGTCACATTTGTTTGATGCCGTTGCCATGACAACCACCACGACTCTACCAGCTGGATCCAGAAGTATCTAGCTGGAACACCTGTAGGTGGACCAGGAGGTTCTGGAGCATCAGCTGATACCTGTGGAGGTCTTTAGAGCTTTAAAATGGACGCGCTGACGTCACACCCTGCACGGTGCCGCTGATGGAGGCAACACCACCGGTTACCTCCTCTCAGCAGCACGCCTTGGTGGCGCTTACCTGGGAACTGCTGCAGGCTCGAACCTTGGACCCAGAGGCTCAGAACCTGCTGGACCGACAGATTAACGCTCATGCTTCCGCCGCCCGGGCTCGCTCCCCTCCGCGTGGAATAGCTGAACCTGGCTTTAGACAGAGGCATGGGGGAGACCGGGAGGGGGTGGTGGTGGCGAGGCGGCTCACCCCGGCGCGGCTCGCCTCTACCGGTGCCGCTGCTTCGGCTTCACGTCCGTCTCCGCTGCGGGAAGGGAAGGGCCGCTCGCTGGTCGCTTCGTCCTCGCTGGGGTCGGCTGTGTGGAGGCCATGATGGAGATGGCAGCGGCAGCGGAGGCTGGCACCCGGACGCTCGGCTGGTCCCGCTGCATCAGCCTTAAAGGGCCAGCAGCTCCCCTGACGGGAGGGGAGGGGCTACGGTTTACGGTAAAACGGCTCCGGTGCCTTAAGCCGCTCTCTGAATGGGAGCCCAGACGCTGAACGTAGCGACGGATTTGCGTACAATCAAAGTTCTGCTGCTGCGTCATCACGACTCAGCTCGCGAGCGTTGACAACAGGAAGCAGTTTACGCTAGCAACAACCTCCCGCTTAGATGAATCGACTAAACATCTTTTCTATGAATGTGATCAAATTTTAATGATGTGGAAATCACTCCACGATTGGCTGAACTCCAATCAAATTTATATAAACAATTTCACAGTTGAAGATATCTTATTTGGCATTATACTAAAAGATAAATATAATGAATTTCTAATTAATAATCTCATAATCTTAACAAAATTTTTCATACACAAATGCCGATATCTCAAAAATCCACCTACGTGGAATAATCTCAAAAATGAAATTAAACTGCTATTGAGATCCTTAGGTAAAATGTCCACCCCCAATGCTATAAAGCTTTATGATTTCATTATGAACACTAATCTCTAACTGCTTTTTGGATGGTATACACAATAGACCTTGTTTGCTCTTTAACTTCCCCCTTGTAAAACTTTATTTATATACACATAATTTGTTTTTTCATGCTGTCTTATTTGTATCCTTTCATGTTCTATTTTTGTTTTTGTTTTTTGTTGTTGTTTTTATTGTCTTCTTACTATACCAAGTTGAATTGTATCTACAAAATGCAAGTTGAGATGAACACGAACTTTGGAGCTACTCTGTAATGTCATTCTGCTAACAATTTTTGAAATATAGTCGTTTTTGTTCGTTTTACAAAGGTTCAATAAAAGTTCTTAAAAAAAAACTCCCGCTTATGTGGTTGCCTAGCAACGGAAAAGACTACATTCACCCGGGCTGATGGGGATGGTGCTGATATGTGAGCTACTTCCGGACTCTCATGGTAACAGCGCCGCCATGTTGGGTGGGTTGAATGAGAAAGGTGGAAATATTGAAAACAGATTAGCATGTTTTATTTTTACAGGCTTTCTATAAAACAAGACTTAATCTTTACACTTTATTCTATATTTTTCGTTTCAAAATTCTATTTTATTTCAGCAGTTTTTCAGACATTTAAAATAAAAGTATTAAAGTATTAAAAAAGTATTTCTGCAAGTTTCTGTTATTTATGTCATTATGACATTATTACTGAAATCTAATCCTCCACAATAAAATATCTTCAGCCATTCCAAACTGATTTTAATGTAACTTATTTTTACATTAGCGAACTGTGAAGAAATGAAAAGGAAATATCAGTGAACTAAATGTTTTAATGTATTCAGCATCCATATTTTACAGTTAAAACGGGATGCTGAAGACTGAAGGGGTTTTCTTTAATGTAAGGTTTCTTAATATAGCTGTGGGAATAAATTGCGTAATATAGGCTACATAAACTAATGCTATAAAATTTTAATTTAATCTGAAAATTGGGTAATAAGGTTATTTAGCCTAGCCAAAACAAGGTTTTGCAATCACAACATAACTAATGAGCAAACTTACAAGTTTCAAACTAAACTAGCCACGATTAGAGACCTGGTGTGGAAAACACGGATGAGAAACACGAACGTGAAAACTGAGATGATTAGATTAAAAACCTTTTAGGGATGTTATAACTATAAAGAAACCACGTAAACATCTACAGCTTAGTGGAAATCCTCCTGATTCATAAATGTGGAGAAAAAACTCCATAAAAATTGTATTTTTCATTGTCGTGCTAAAAAGTTTAAATCTGGCAGCACATACATTTAAGGACTTCTAGGTTGTTTTAACTTTATGAATGTAAAAGTTCAAGAAATTAGAGCAAGTAAAGACTACTCTTGTTTTCTTTATATCAGTGGAATCAGATTTTTATACGAAATAAAACAGAAAACAATCCAACCTGCTGAATGTATGTTGTTACACAAGCTGAGTCACAACAACAAATAACAACACGCGTCGCGGCTCGGTGCTCCTCTTCCGCTCAACGTCCTGGCGCATTTCCCTGAGGAGAGCGGTATTTTAAGAGAAGCTGTCCCAGTTCAGAGGAAACGTTTAAATCTGTGGAGGTTTCTCTGAATCTGGAGGAAACTCTGCTGGATGAGAGAAAGTTACAATCTGGATTATTCTACATCCTGCCAGACCTAATGAAGATGTCTGCAGCCGATGTTCCAGCCGAGTAGGCATGGGATCAGCGGTGCCGGGGCGAAAAGGGTCGTTCAGGTGAAAACTGAAGCACGCAGGTGGGGGATGAGACAAAAAACACGATCAGCAGCTTCTCATTTTTATCTCTGAGGCATCTTTCCTGATTGCCTGACAGCGAATATCCAAACACCACCTGGGAGCAAACGTTCCGTTTTATCCTCCAGAGAGAACGTTTGAGTGTCTTTAACATAAACTCTGCTGAGAACGAAGTCAGAAACACGATTAATGAGCCTGAAGATCCAAATGCTGAATCTGAGATCAGGGCGACGGTTCCTGCTCTCGGCCAGCAGGTGGATTCCTTCTCCCTCTTTTCCAAAGGTTGGAATTTTCCATGCTGGAGCTGGACTTGGTGTTCCAACAACATGTTTACCTTCTGCAGCGTAAAACCAGAGGAGTGTAAACCTGAGGAGGCGGCTGTCTGAAGCAGAGCAGCTGTGGATCCTTTTGACGACGGCTTTTGTCTCGTTTGGGGATTTCAGGGGCAACCTGAGACTCCTCTGTAGCCCGTCCAGCTTCATTCACTCAGCCTCGGGTTCTGTATGGACCTGCAGGATGTTGGAACAGTGTTCCAAAGTATTTTCTTTTATAATCTCGTGTATCCCGAGCCTATTGTACTCATGTGGAGGTGAAACTCAATCCACAGGGTGACATGTCTCCTCTTTGAACCTTTTCATCGAGGAGGCCAGTGTCTTTCTGTCTCCTTGTGTCTCTGACCCCCCAGGCAGGTGACCTGGTCTCAGGTGAGTCACCAGGAAAAGCCCCTCCTCCGGTTAACCGGAACAAACTGGCCTCAGAAGGCCCGTCGTACACCTGCCTCCCTGTTGGACTCAAGCCCAGCTGACTGTCTCTTTACCATCGCTATATAATCACACCTTCAGTGTTTGTGAACGCCGGTCACATGACCCACTCATCAGTGTTTACGTTATAGAACTATAGGTGTGAAGCCCTGGGGGGCGTGTGGCAACTTTCCAACCAATAAAATTCTATCTTCAGAAGAAATCACTCATTATTTCTAATTTCACCTTTCTCTCTTTAAGAAGCTGATTGGCTGAACGAGTGAACCACTTTAGGCTGCGGCGGTCCGTTATTCCAGAAAAGGATCATCGTATCAAACGCATACGTGGGCTAAGGTTAGGGCTGTTCTGACCTCAGACTGGAACGCTGATCCAAGGTTCTCTATGCAGCGGGTTCTGGACCCTCCTGCTTTAGAGAGCAGTGCTGGTGTTAGAGCGGGCCAGCACCAGAACATGCAACCGTTGTGGTAAAGAGCCCACAACAGCCTCCACGGGCTTCATCATCACAACCACGCGTCCACCCTGCAGCCCCTGTGAGCTCCAGCAGCTCCAGCTGGTTGTGTTTTTTGTGCAGAGCCTCCATCTCATCTCCAGATTTTTGATGCTTCTGCTGACTTTCTACTTCTGGACCTTTTCCAGGTTTAGCTGTGCTCCCTCCGGACCGCTGAACACTTTCCATTCCTCGCCTGGTTTTGGCTCATGGTAGTTTTTGAGCTCCGCTCTCCCTTTTAAACCGTGAAGGACGTCTTTTTCTGCCTCTGGTTCGTGAAAACTGATCAAGTCACGCAGAGTGCCATCCTTACACAGATAACTCCTAAACCTTCATTCATCTCACCATTAATGCGTCTGAAGGGCTGCGGGTCGAGAGGTTAGCATGAACGACGTTTTGAAGCAGTGGACAGCCGGACTTTTGGGGATTATTCCATGTTGGTCCTTGGACCTGTCTGCCCAGAGGCCTTGTGCTGCACGCCTTAGTGCACGTTGCACCAAACATGAAACTGCTGATGGTACAGACACCTCAATGACCTTAAAGGTGGAGCAGGAGAAAAACTCCAAATACTGATGCAATCAACAAATTAAAGGCCAAGTTCACTGAAACACGTTTTACTTGTTCTTGTGGGCGACGGAGGCACAGGAGTTAAGCGCTCGCCCCGTAGTCGGAAGGTTGCAGGTTCAAGCCCCGCTCAGTCTGTCGCTGTGTCCTTGGGCAAGACACTTAACCCACGTTGTCAGAGGGACCGGTGGCGCCTCTGTCAGTGCGCCCCAGGGCAGCTGTGGCTACATCTTAGCTCATCCCCACCAGCGTGTGAATGTGTGTGTGAATGACTGATTGTGTTGTAAAGTGCCTTGGGGGGTTCCAGGACTCTAGAGGGCGCTATATCAAATACAGGCCATTTACCATTTTTGAAATATAATCAGTAACTCTGAGTTTAGCATGCAGGCTAAATGTGAAAAAAACCTCTTGGATAGAAAATCCTGACAGATCTACGTCACACTGCCACTAACATTCATGGACTCACCCATCTGGACTCACGACGGGGAAGGCTGTTGTTGGTTTAGTCCAGGAAACATCAGAGAACGTCTCTGCTAGTGGAAGCTAACCGTTAGCATTAGCAACTCCACCACACGGCAGAACTCCTCCACACTTGTGTTATTTGTGGAGATAAAACATCAACGTTGCAGGGCAAACAATAAGTGGTAGAGTTGTGTTTCTGATAGCCAATCAGAAGAGAGATGTCCACATATCAGGAAGTAAGACCACAGATCCTCTCGTCTGAAGCTCAGCTCTGACGTGGCTACCTCCTAGTCCCTGGAACGGGAGCGCCATAGCTTTGGATCAACTCATAAGTTATTTGCTTTTACTAGAGACCGCTGCAGAAGTGTCAAAAAAACTGGAGAACTTGGTTTTTAAATGTTTTATTTCTTTAGAAAAGTGACTAATGGCTTCTGAAACGCACAGATCTGGAAAAACCAGCCGGTGGTCGTTCATCAAACTCCACACTGTCACCAGCTTTCCCAGAACTCCTGCTCCACCTTTCAGGCTCACCAAGGTGAACAACAACTCGGTGTAATTTGTTTGTTTTTGGAACGATGAAGCTGAAGCTGCTCTCTGATTGGCTGAAAGGAGGCGACAGCTGGTCTTCGCTCTGAGTTTTACGCTGATGTGTTCTGACTTCCTGTGTAGCTCAAACACACTGAAAGGCAGTTTGGCTGAATCAGAATTTTCTTTTGTTGTTCTGGTTCTTTCGGGTCGGACTCTGCGTCCACCCAGCACAAAGGAGCAGCTCAGAAGCTCTCCTGAGTGGTGAAGTCAAACAGAGTTCACCGGGGCAGGACTGCGGTTTCTTTTGTGCTGGGAACGAGGATCACACGCCGGCCTGTGGGGCTCACCTTTGAAGGGGCCTTCAGAGGCAGGTGTGCAGCTTAAACACAAACTCCGTTTGAAGTAGAAGGAGAAGTGAGGAGGGTTTGATCTCCGTTTGGCTCTCCATGAAAATAGCTGCACCTGTGCAGCTGACCACAACCAACCTCTCCATCTGATCAAATCTACAGAGGACTCAGCCAGCCGACCACGCACACACACCTGCTCCCCAGGTAAACAACAAGAGGACACACTACATACCAAGCACACTCATTTATTACATCAGGGCTGATTACAGGGTTCAGCTACTTTGAGGAGTTGCATCAAACAGAACCGAGTGACCACCGATGCCCAGAGTGGGATCCACGCAGCTCCAGGCAGAGCCGTTCTGATGAAAGACGACTAAACCTTCACCTGAGGCTGGAGACGTGCAGCCTGACTGAAGCAGAGAGAGAACCATCAGAGAGGACAAGCTGATTCATGTTCTCCACGTGGGCGGATCCAGGATGCAGGCTCATGAAGAAACTCTCCCTGAGGGAACAGACTTTCTGTTTGGGTGCGTGTCGCTCCTCCAGAGGTGTAATCTGCTTGTCCTCATTAATGCTGTTTAGGAGAGCAGCAACGCCACACTGCTGTGGTTACGAAATGAGCTGTCGTTAGTTAGGAGTCGACAAAAGGCCAAAGACTGAACATTTACCATGAGAAAAGTCACAGAACCTGTATTTAGTCCAGGCTGTTTGCTTTTAAATGCTTCATAACCTTTTTATACGTTCTAATAGACCTATGGTCAAGACCAAGCACGCTTCTGAAACCCCTTACCTGAAACCATCACAGCTGGTGTGTTTTTAGTACCTTCCAGAATGAGCCGTTTCAGGGCTCTGTCACTTTGATGCTAATAAGCTGCTGCTGGCCACGCCCACCCACCCACTCACTGTTTGGCTGCTATGAGGTAAGGAGCTCGGATACTCGTTCCCGTTTCTTCTGCCAATATTACGAGAACAAAAATCTCCTGTTCAGTCCACAAGGAATTTTGGGATAGGGCGTGCCGTGACGGCCTTGTTGCTTCAATGAGACGTAATCAGCCTTAGAAGGATGCATTCCCTGGGTGGGGACACAACCTCTGCCTGGAGCTGGAGCAAAGGGGTTCTGGGATCATAGACTCTTAATCCCGAGGGATGGTAGGATGGAGGAGAGATGGACTTTCTACAAAAGAAGCAAACACTTCAGATGAAGACATGATGTCCCATTTATAGGAGCTCGGGATGTGGTTCTAAAAGCCCCGCCCACTCATCTGAACATGATCATGGTGTTTCTCATGTTTTAATACATGTGCTGTGGTCTAGTAGGAATGAAGGCCTTGTAAACTGTACTCTAGAGAAAAAAAGCTCCAGTGCGCTTGTTTCAGGAACTAGAAGGTAGCCACATCAGAGGTGACCTTCAGACGAGAGGATCTGTAGTCTTACTTCCTGGTATGTGGACAACTCTCCTCTGATTGGCCAGCAGCAACACAACTCTACCACTGACTGTTTGCTCTGCAGTGTTGATGTTTTATCTCCATAAATAACACAAGCCTGGAGGAGTTCTGCTGTGAGGTGGAGTTGCTAATGCTAACAGTTAGCTTCTACTAGCTGAGATGTTCTCTGCTGTTTCCTGGATAAACCAACAACAGCCTTCCCCGTCGTGAGTCCAGATGGGTGATTCCATGAATGTTAGTGACAGGGTGACGTAGATCTGTCAGGATTTTCTATCCCAGAGTTTCACCGTCTGTTTTCTACCAGAAGCTACTGCAGGAGATAGGTGTAGGAGACTACCTTCATGTTCAGCCTGCATGAAACACTCAGAGTGACCCGTTAGAATCAGAATTAGTCATTAAAATCTGTTTTTCTGTGACCTTTAAACACAGAAATGAGGTCCCACTGATGTACAAGAGTCGACATCTGAAAACAGTTTTCTCAGGTGTTTTTCTGTTTACGTTCAAATATCCCACTTAGTTATGTGAAGGGGCGGGGCTTAAGACTTGTACAGCAACCAGCCACTAGGGGAGCTAGTTTTCATTCAGGTTGAACGTCCATGTTCTGTTTCTGTGCTGAGTGTTGATGGTTTAATGTGACCGTACAAGCTACGTTCATACGTTCACACACATGTATTCACAAAACATAGTTTCATCTACAACCTGCAGATAAAACACTGACTGTCCAGCTAGTCGCCCTAAAATCCCAGAAGTTGAAATAAAACCTGTTAAAACCAGACAGTAGGACGAAGGGCCGTGATCTGAAACTTCACTTATCCCTCCCCAGGAGACCCGTTTCCATCCCGGAGCTGCTATAATTTGTCTGGAAGAGGGAAAGAAGAGGAACGAAGGCCAGCGGTATGCGGGTGATGCAGACAAGCTAAACACCAACTTTCCAGAGGTATCAACGTTCCCGTCACGTTTAGAGTCAGCCAGGAAGCCAAAGCCATCCAGTGCCAGCAGACCTATCAGCGTCTGGGATCTGGACTGGCAGATCCTCAGCAGCACTGGGAGCTGTTTGGATTACACTATCGGCCCACTCCCGTCACAAAAGCTCAAAGTCCAGGTGAGCAAAGAGAAGCTGACGTCTAACCCAGCGCAGCCCACAGACAACCGCTCAGCCACTTTACTTTGATAAGACTTCTACAGTCTGTGACTCCTGAATGACTCCAGCGACCTCCTCTGAGATAAGAACCCTCATGTTTTTCCCTGCAGAGGCGCGCCGCCGGGCTCAGGTTAAAGATAAACTTCCACCACGGCTAAGAATGTGTCACTCTTATCTACGGGCTCCTCGGACCGCTCCAACAGACGGTCCGTCCGGTCCGAGGAAACCCGCTCTCCAGAGCTTCACAGTCCTCCCCGTTTGAGATGTAACACGAGTCAGACTGAGGCAACGGTTTCCAGGAAAGCCTCAGCAGCCGAGCGTGTCTCTGCGAGGTCGTAAATAAAGCCCAGTTCTGCAGAAATTCAAGTTTAAACTAGCAGTTAGTGTTTGTTTAAGCCACAAGCAGCGCTGATGCGTCCGGAGAAAACACGCATGGAAAAGGTTCCGGTTACACCCGAAGCCCTTTTTATAGGTTAGGGAAGAGTAACGTAAAAAGCACCATCATGGCAGAAATAAGTGTGGTTAGTTTGTGCCGAACAAGTCAGGAACCTCACTTGTGTCGGAAATTATGACACTGAGAAATTGGAGGAAAGTCACTTATAGATTTATCCCGAGACCAGGATAGGGATGAACCCAGAGCACCAGGAAGAACTGCTTATGAATGAATGACTGAATCCAGTTGGCTTCATGACCAAAAGCCAACAGAACCGATGAATTAACAGGCTGAGAGGAGAACCGGCTGCAGTCTCCGGGCTGAGTACTATTAACAGAATAATTACTAATACTTCTGTTTACCACGGGCTCAGGTCTGAGTGGGTGACGAGGGGCGTGTCCATCAGACTGAAGATGATGTCACGCCACTCATGTGGCCGCCCCCTTCGCCCTGATGGACGGCAAAAAGACCGTTTACACCCGTAGAACTCCAGTGAAGCTAGTCAAAACGAGCCAGTTTGTAGCCTTTTATGGTTTATTGAGTTGATTTGACAGTGAAATGGTTTCAGCTTGCTGCGTGGCCGGCTGCACCGAGAGACGAGGACGTAAACTCAACTCCTTTTGTTTTGTTAATAACGTTGATGGAGACTGAGGACGGAGACGAACTGCAGCGATCAATCAAGCGGACTAGCAGGCCTCACGCCGGGGACACACCGGCCGCGGAAGCGCCGCGAAGCGAATCGCTCACGAAATTCGGCCGCTGCTCGCCGCTCCTCAGTTCAGATCAGACGCGCCCCAGTCGAGGCGCGCCTCGGCTCAGCTGTAGTTTTTCTTTTAAACACTTGGTGTCCTCAATTTCCTCTCTGCCTTTTCTCAGCTCTTTTCCTCTACGTTTGAGTGTGTGTGTGTGTGTGTGTGTGTGTGTGTGTGTGTGTGTGTGAACCTATGGTATGAGTTGTTTCTGCCAGTTGAATCTCTTGGAACCCGCTCCAATTCTGCAGCTGTATCCTAGCAGTTTCTTCCGACATGGGTACGTAGATAATCGTGTTTTTCGGGGGTCGTACAGCTCCTTGTGTTTCTCAACTTCCATAATTAATTTAAAGTCATCCATCTTAACTGCTTGCCTCAGACTTTCTGCCTCTCTGTCCTGTTTGCTCCAGTGAAGACACCCAAAACCACTCCCCCTTCACGCGGTCACACACGCACACAAGTTCGATGTGTGTGTATGTGTGTGTGTGTATGTGTGTGTGTGTTCGTGTGGTTTTTCTGCAGTGTCTGATTACGAACACATTTGATTGCGTAATTTTATTTTGAAATGCTTTATTTTGTTAACTTTACCGGCCTGCCTCTTATGTCTAGGTTTGACTTCCTGCCAGAATTGATGCGATTCACCTGCGGCTCACGAACAAAATAGAGCCGACGCCGAAATGATCGCTGCACGGTGCGAGCTGGAGCGCCGGCGCGAGGCGATTCGCGGCGCTTCGGCGGCCCATGTGGTCTATAGAATAGCTTAACAAGGGCGCCGAATGAAGGCGGTCCCATTTTCGCGGCTCTTCTGCGGCCGGTGTGTCCCCGGCGTTAGATTAGCAGCGAACATGTTTTTACTGGTAAGATTAACGTTCATTTATTCCACGAGGAAGACAGGGACAGGGATAAATGTGACGTGTTTATACGAGTTATTGATAATCCTGATGGACGGGTATTTCACCACGGAGGCTGCGCTCCGTCCCCTGTAGCGTAAAGTGAGACGATTATTAACAATATTAAAGCTCCGATGTATGATTACGTGTGTTAAAATGACGTTATTTATTTATTTATATGAGCGTCGGCGTTCAGAGATCTTCTCATTCCGGTGTGAGAGCAGCAGCTGGACCCGGTACCACCACCAGCAACAGAAGCCGGCAGGGATCCGGACGTGTTAACAATCAGCTTTGGTGTGAAGTGAAATGCTGTTTACAACATAATGTTATAAATCCAGAGGGGTGAATTTAGGAAAAGTCAGCAACATGTTTACATCGGTGAACAGCTGCAGAGAGAACGTAAGCTAACGCTGGTAAGCTAGTTAGCATACCGCTAGATGCGCTACTCCTTCTGATAGCTGAACTGGGCATGGACCAGTGGAAGGAATGCTGGAGGAGTTTTGTTTTTGTTTTGATCACAAAAACAATTTATTTTCCCTTTATTTAGTACTCGTGTCGCTCACCGGTTACATGCTTTTGCCGTTCAGCATGGTGGACCCACGAGATTAGGTGACGTCGGTGCAAAGGGTCAATAGAAGCTTTTAGCTCGGATGGGCGGCGCTCCAGAATCAGAACCGCATCATTTCAGCGGCGGACAAAAAGAGAAAATCTCTGAGTTTATTTTCTGTGACTAAACTAGAAGAATCTGCAGCTGGAACAGAAGCAGCAGCAGGAGGGAAAGGCAGATTTCACCAGTTGTGAGGAAGTGCTTCGTCCACAAGAGGAATGTTTAAATTCTGCCACAACAAGAAGAAACAGACTAAATAAACGTGAGAAAACAAACAAACAAAGTTGGAAGAATTCTAAACTTCAAACTTATTTTTGTTTTGCCAGATTAAAAAAAGACACCAGAGTTAAAAGTAACTAGTTTCCTTGTGAATGAAAGTAACCTGCAGGGATCATTTCAGATGATCTCCCTCTGTGACAGGTGACACATCTGCACAGATGTTGCTGCTCTTATGTGCTGAAACATGAACGTTTCACTGATCTGAGGTCAGTAAAGAATAAATCTGTTGTGTATGACGTCATCCAGCTCCATCTGGACGGGACCGTCCAGAAACTCCAAACGCCGTCAGACAACATCCGCCCTGCCTTCCCAACAGCGCCGGCTCACAGCCGGAGGGCGAGTTTCTTATCTCGCTGCAGTAAAACGTAGAAGTCTTAGCAAATATTTACCTCCAGCTTCCTTTGAGCTGATGAAGTCATAAACCTGGAGATGACTCAGTCGCTTCAGCAGCCTAAACAACACTTATAGAGCGCTGATGTCATCACAGGTCTGAATCTGTCGGAACTATTCCCGTTTCCATCGGGAGTTCCCTTCATTCCTGAACTATAGCTCTTCTGTGGGGGGAGCCAAGGCGGGTGGGGGGAAGTTTGGTTCAGAGTTGGTTCTGGAAATCTGGACCATAACAGCAGCTGTTTGGCTGTTCCTGCGTGTCACAAACAGGTGTTGTACCAGACTGTGACTCTAGGCGGGAGCCAGAAGAAAGCGGACCTTTGACTGGAACGTCGTCTCCCCAGAAGGACCGCTGCACCTTTCATTTAAAACAACTGGGTGCATCTCGTTCAGTTCTTTTGTTTTGTGACTATTTACCTTTCTCTTTTGATGAACCTGCTAGCTTTAGCTTCTGATGTTTCCCACAAACGCATTCATTTATTGTTAGCGTTAGCTAAGCTAGTTACATCTAGCTCAACTGTTTTGTTTCCCACTTTTTTTATTTACAAACCAGGGGTGTTTCTCAATGTGAAGGAACCTTGCCTTGATGCCTTGGCCCCGCCCCGGTCGTCTAGCACAGTGGTTCCCAACCTTTTTCCCAAGGGACCCCGTTTTTTACCAGTAAAATTTTTGACGACCCCCTCCCATTCCAGTACAAACAGTATTAATAAATGATAAAATTGTTCAAGCATATTTTAATATGCTTTGATTCAATAGATAACAGTAATAGTCGGCTCCAGTACAGAACAAAGTCATTAACAAACCCAAACAGAGCATAATGTGATTGACAGTCTGTGTTACTTTTCTGAACACATTGTTTCTTGTAAACACTGATAAATCAATCATTCCTTTCAATAAACGTTTGACACATAAAAATACACTGAGCAAAATGTACTTAAATGTGTATATTACTGTTTATACTAGATTATTTACTGTAAAGGCTGTGATTAATCAACCAGTCCTATCTTTAATGAACTTTTGACACTTGAAAATAAAACAGTGAGCTGAGCAAAATGTTCTTAAAAGTGTGTTACTCTTTCTGTACTAATTATTTCCTGTCTTAATATCAGTAAACTTTTCACTCATGAAAAAAATGTGAGCAAAATGTAGGCTATAAACAAGTAATAAATGAAGTTTTAACCCCTTAAAGTGGAGAGGTCCTGGCGACCCACTGAGAGGCTTTGGCGCCCCCTTGTGGGGGTCGGGACCCCCAGGTTAGGAACCACTGGCCTAGGAGATACGTCATCAGGAGCCACCAAGACGTGTTCCAATGTTCATGTTCTACTGAGGCGTGTTCTCCGTTTGTTAGCCGTGTAGCTAGCTGAGCGAGGATACTCCAAAAGCCTTGGTCAAACATTACCCAGAATACACCGCGGTATTTTGAAAAAGGACGGCGGATCAGAAGCCGGCAGCTACTATGGGGACAATTTTCAAGTTTAAAAGTAAGTCAGCTAATTTAAAATGGTTTTTAGATCCAAAGAAGTTATCTATGGTTGGTTAGTAGTTGCAGCTTCGGTGGCTAGCTGGTAGTAACTCACTTATATAATTAATTTAATAAACATATACACGATTTAAAAAGTAAGGGCTCGTTATATATTTATACTGAAACTAATACGTATAAAATATAACGTTATTTCCCGTGTCACGTGATGTTACGTGACCGCCGTGGAAGCCGCGGTCACGTGATGCAAGTTTGTTCCATTTAACCGTTTTCTTTGACCAAGGAAGGACCGTGGCCTCGCAAGACATCGCCTCACAAGGCCCGGTGCCTTGACTTTGAGAAACACCGCATCTTTTTGGCTCTCAAATGTAAAAAAGTTTCTGTGAAAGAGCAGAGCTGGATTAAAAACTGTTTTAATGTCACAAACTACCCACAATGCACTGAGAAGTGATAAAAAGCACCTATCTGTGAGATTTTCCTGATAATCTTGATGCACATGAAGAAGCATGGTGGTAAATTATAACAAGTTACGCTGATAAATGTTTTTATGTGATGAATAAAAAATACTTAATCAACCGAAATTAGGTTGGATGTTTTTTTTCTGTAGGTAGATTTTAAATGTTGTTTTAATCCTAATCTGATTCAAACTGAATCCAACAGGTTTCTGTTTACATGTAAATGATTAAAATATTAGTAAAAAGTTGTTCTAATTTTTACCGTAAACTGAAATAACAACAAGCTGAAATAATCTCCCTGATTTCCTTGGAAAGCTGAGTGTTTAAGGAATGACGTGGAAGCAGGTGTCCTGCAGTGAATGATTCCATTTCCCGTTGGAATCTTTGACCTCCTCCAGTCTCACGCCTGGATGGGTTCACACTCTGACAGGTTCTGGGGCAGGTGCAGACAGAGACCCGTTTCACGGAAGGTGATTTGGATTTGCTCGAGCGAGAAGGAAGAAAGAAGTCCGATTAATTATTAAAGACGGGGGGGGGGGACTTCCTGTAGATGCCACAGATGTGTCCTGACTAAAGCTGTTCCTGTATAAAACATTTTAATCGTATACGAATTGATATGAAATCATATTTATCACATAAAGCCTAAAGAAGGTTCTTCTGAGCGCTGTGCGAACCTTTCTTTATGAGACCTTAGGGCATTTTTAGGTGTCGAAGCAGCAACCCCATGTTGTGTAACGGTGCTTTTAAAGCCCTTACAGGTGAGTTTTACCTGAACGATCATCATGAATGAGACCCATTGATCGCTAGACGTCTGGGTGATGAGCGCTGCAGGTTCCTGTTGATCCTCTCTGGTGGAAAACACGTCTGTGGAGCTGGATTCACATCACGTACAGCTTTCCTCCCAGTGAGGACGAAAAAACAATCTCAACAGTTTCACACAACGGTCTGTATTTAGGGTTCTGCAACCCCCCAAAGGCACTTCACAACACAATCATTCACCCATTCACACACTACCATGTAGCCACAGCTGCCCTGGGGCGCACCGACAGAGGCACCACCGGTCCCGTCGACCACCACCAGCAGCAGCAAGGTGGGTTAAGTGTCTTGCTCAAGGGCACAACAGCAGCATTCTCTGGTCAGAGCCGTGATCAAACCTACAACCTTCCAATTACCGGACAACCCGCTCTACCTGCTCCATCCGTCCATTCATCCATCCATCCATCTGTCCATTCATCCATCCATCCATTCATCCATCCATCCATCCATTCATCCATCCATCCATCCGTCCATTCATCCATCCATCCATCTGTCCATTCATCCATCCATCCATTCATCCATCCATCCATCCATTCATCCATCCATCCATCTGTCCATTCATCCATCCATCCATTCATCCATCTGTCCATTCATCCATCCATCCATCCATCCATCCATCATCCATCCATCCATCCATCCATCCATCCATCCATCACCCATCCATCTATTCATCGTTCAACCAACCAAAATGTGAGTGTTAATGAAGAAATGGAACTAGAAACTCAGAACATTCAGAAGAAAACGTTTGATCTGCTTCGCTGCACAATCAGATTTTCCTTTTTAGCATTTCGTGACGGTTCAGAGGTACATTCAAGTTCACATGTTCGTTCAGCAGTATTTGGTCAGGAGGGGTTTGATGGGTCACCGATGGACCTTCAGGGGAGGGAGGTCCTGATGAGAACAGCGGCTGTTATCTGTGTCCCTTCCTGTGCTGCACGAGTAATCAGCTGATTCCCTCGGAGAGGACCTGGCTTAGGAGGCCAGCAGGAGGTGGTAAAGCCAGAGGCTGTGAGATAAAACATGTCTGCTATCCTAACATCTAAAACCCCTCAGAATAAAGTTCTTGGTCCATTCTGGGATCAGTCTAACCCTAAACCAGGGCAGCTGGAGGGAGACATAACACGCTCCAAAACACAAAATAGTCAGGAAACATGAAAAATGTTAACAAGTCAAATCACAGATGAAGTCACAAAAACCCATTAAAACGAATCAAATGCATCTAAAATACAGAAACTCACAATGTCTGATCAGATGAATCCAGATGTAAACGATGTGTCTGCAGCTGGATTTATCGGACTTCATCTTGAATTCTTTTAAAGAAAAACAAAGAAAAGTCGCCGGAAATGAAGAACTCAGAGTGACAAAAACAAAAATACCAAAGAAGCGTGAAACTGTGAGGTTCCCAGATTTAGAGCCGTGGTTCTGAGTAACTATCTATCCAGATGCTGTAATCACAGGGTCCACTCAGATCCACCCTCATGGCTCAGCAGCCAAGCAGAACATCTCAGCTCCTGGACCTCAAACCTCAGAGCTTTCACCAACACCCCGGCAGCCATGGAAAACCTGACCCGGACACGGTGAGGAAGCCCAGAGCTGTGGTCGTGGCAGTGGAATATGACTGGATCAGCGCACTCAGATCCTTCCAAGGAAACGCTTAGTGGCAACGTGAAGAAAGGCAGGAGGTTTGGACCTGAAGGCTGCAGAACGTTCTTGGAAGAACCACTGGGGCGTTTGATCCTGTGGAGCCGTGCAGCAGCAGCATCCTGAGTCACTGTTCATGAAAAACAGACCCAATTATCCCACCAGAGCTACTCCGGGTGACCGGTGTCGGAGAGAGTGGGTCGCCTGATGGGACGTCACAGACCTTCAAGTGTGCTCCAGCTGGAGGAGCTCTAATCATCCAATTACAGCTGATCACTAGAGGATGTTTCCTGTGCTGCCCGGGTTCACCAGAACCACCACAGCAGGTTCTAGACTCCATCAGCAGGTCCAAATCACAGCTGGGATTATTTGTTACACCGTAAGATCTGCAGTTCAGATCACGGGCAAACACAGAAAGCAGTGTCAAGCATCTGGCAAATTTCAAAATAAAAGACTTCCTGTTGCCTAACGATCAAAAGAAAAACTGGAAAAATTGCATTTATTGCACAAATGCTGTTTGAATGCTGGATAGCTGAAACTGTAAGCTGAAGCTGCTGAACAGCTGAACTGAAGCTGAAATTAAGCAAAACTGTCCAAATGAGCTGAATGTCTTGAAAGATGTAGAAGCAAAAAGCACCAACAAGCAAATAAAGCACAAAAAGTAGGTGAAGAACAGAGGAAAATAATGCTAAATAGCAAAAAAAAAACTTAAATCTGTGAACATTGTATAAAAATCTGGACAGCTGAAATGTGTAAACACCTGTTATTTCAGTTTGCCAAGTTTAACAGTTTAATCTTTACATTTATGCTAAATTTGGTAACTGATCCATCCATCCATCCATCCATCCATCCACCCACCATTCATCCATCCACCCACCATTCATCCACCATTCATCCATCCATCCATCCATCCATCCATCCATCCACCATTCATCCATCCATCCACCATTCATCCACCATTCATCCACCATTCATCCATCCATCCATCCACCATTCATCCATCCATCCACCATTCATCCACCATTCATCCATCCACCATCTATCCATCCATCCACCATTCATCCATCCACCCACCATTCACCCACCATTCATCCATCCATCCATCCATCCATCCATCCATCCACCATTCATCCATCCATCCACCATTCATCCATCCATCCATCCATCCATCCATCCACCATTCATCCACCATTCATCCATCCACCATCTATCCATCAATCCACCATCTATCCATCCATCCACCATTCATCCATCCATCCACCATTCATCCATCCACCCACCATTCATCCATCCATCCATCCATCCACCATTCATCCATCCATCCACCATTCATCCACCATTCATCCATCCACCCACCATTCATCCATGCACCCACCATTCATCCACCATTCATCCATCCATCCATCCATCCATCCATCCACCATTCATCCATCCATCCACCATTCATCCACCATTCATCCATCCATCCATCCATCATTCATCCATCCATCCACCATTCATCCACCATTCATCCATCCACCATCTATCCATCCATCCACCATCTATCCATCCATCCACCATCTATCCATCCATCCACCATTCATCCATCCACCCACCATTCATCCATCCATCCATCCACCATTCATCCATCCATCCACCATTCATCCACCATTCATCCATCCATCCATCCATCCATCCATCCACCATTCATCCATCCATCCACCATTCATCCACCATTCATCCATCCACCATCTATCCATCCATCCACCATCTATCCATCCATCCACCATTCATCCATCCACCCACCATTCATCCACCATTCATCCATCCATCCATCCATCCACCATTCATCCATCCATCCACCATTCATCCACCATCCATCCATCCATCCATCCATCCATCCATCCATCCATCCATCCATCCACCATTCATCCATCCATCCACCATTCATCCACCATTCATCCATCCACCATCTATCCATCCATCCACCATCTATCCATCCATCCATCCATCCATCCACCATTCATCCATCCATCCACCATTCATCCACCATTCATCCATTCATCCATCCATCCACCATTCATCCATCCATCCACCATTCATCCATCCACCATCTATCCATCCATCCACCATCTATCCATCCATCCACCATTCATCCATCCACCCACCATTCATCCACCATTCATCCATCCATCCATCCATCCACCATTCATCCATCCATCCATCCATCCACCATTCATCCATCCATCCACCATTCATCCACCATTCATCCATCCACCATCTATCCATCCATCCATCCATCCATCCATCCACCATTCATCCATCCACCCACCATTCATCCACCATTCATCCATCCATCCATCCATCCACCATTCATCCATCCATCCACCATTCATCCACCATTCATCCATCCATCCATCCATCCATCCACCATTCATCCATCCATCCACCATTCATCCACCATTCATCCATCCACCATCTATCCATCCATCCACCATCTATCCATCCATCCACCATTCATCCATCCACCCACCATTCATCCACCATTCATCCATCCATCCATCCACCATTCATCCATCCATCCACCATTCATCCACCATTCATCCATCCATCCATCCATCCACCATTAATCCATCCACCAGCTATCCATCCATCCACCATCTATCCATCCATCCACCATTCATCCATCCACCCACCATTCATCCACCATTCATCCATCCATCCATCCACCATTCATCCATCCACCCACCATTCATCCACCATTCATCCATCCATCCATCCATCCATCCACCATTCAGCTATCCATCCATCCACCATTCATCCATCCATCCACCCACCCACCATTCATCCACCATCTATCCATCCATCCACCATTCATCCATCCACCCACCATTCATCCATCCATCCATCCACCCACCATTCATCCACCATCTATCCATCCATCCACCCATTATATCCAGCCATCCACCATTCATCCACCATCCATCCATCCACCATTCATCCACCATCCACCATCCATCCATCCATCCATCCATCCACCATTCTGCTATCCATCCATCCACCATTCATCCATCCATCCATCCATCCACCCACCCACCATTCATCCACCATCTATCCATCCATCCACCATTCATCCATCCATCCATCCACCCACCATTCATCCACCATCTATCCATCCATCCATCCATTATATCCATCCATCCATCCACCATTCATCCATCCATCCACCATTCATCCATCCACCCACCATTCATCCATCCATCCATCCATCCATCCACCATTCATCCATCCATCCACCATTCATCCATCCATCCATCCATCCATCCACCATTCATCCACCATTCATCCATCCACCATCTATCCATCCATCCACCATCTATCCATCCATCCATCCACCATCTATCCATCCATCCACCATTCATCCATCAACCCACCATTCATCCACCATTCATCCATCCATCCACCATTCATCCTTCCATCCATCCATCCATCCACCATTCATCCATCCATCCACCATTCATCCACCATTCATCCATCCACCATCTATCCATCCATCCACCATTCATCCATCCACCCACCATTCATCCACCATTCATCCATCCATCCATCCATCCATCCATCCACCATTCATCCACCATTCATCCATCCATCCATCCACCATTCATCCATCCATCCACCATTCATCCATCCACCATCTATCCATCCATCCACCATCTATCCATCCATCCACCATCTATCCATCCATCCACCATTCATCCATCCACCCACCATTCATCCATCCATCCATCCATCCATCCACCATTCATCCATCCACCCACCATTCATCCACCATCCATCCATCCATCCATCCACCATTCAGCTATCCATCCATCCACCATTCATCCATCCATCCATCCATCCACCCACCCACCATTCATCCACCATCTATCCATCCATCCACCATTAATCCATCCACCCACCATTCATCCATCCATCCATCCACCCACCATTCATCCACCATCTATCCATCCATCCACCCATTATATCCATCCATCCACCATTCATCCACCATCCACCATTCATCCATCCATCCATCCACCATTCATCCACCATCTATCCATCCATCCACCCATTATATCCATCCATCCATCCATCCACCATTCATCCACCATCTATCCATTCATCCACCATTCATCCATCCACCATCTATCCATCCATCCACCATCTATCCATCCATCCATCCACCATTCATCCATCCACCCACCATTCATCCACCATTCATCCATCCACCATCTATCCATCCATCCACCATTCATCCATCCACCCACCATTCATCCACCATTCATCCATCCATCCATCCATCCATCCATCCACCATTAATCCATCCATCCACCATTCATCCACAATTCATCCATCCATCCATCCATCCACCATTCATCCATCCATCCACCATTCATCCACCATTCATCCATCCACCATCTATCCATCCATCCACCATCTATCCATCCATCCACCATCTATCCATCCATCCACCATTCATCCATCCATCCATCCATCCATCCATCCATCCATCCATCCATCCATCCATCCATCCACCATTCATCCATCCACCCACCATTCATCCACCATCCATCCATCCATCCATCCACCATTCAGCTATCCATCCATCCACCATCCATCCATCCATCCACCCACCCACCATTCATCCACCATCTATCCATCCATCCACCATTAATCCATCCACCCACCATTCATCCATCCATCCATCCACCCACCATCTATCCATCCATCCACCCATTATATCCATCCATCCACCATTCATCCACCATCCACCATTCATCCATCCATCCATCCATCCACCATTCATCCACCATCTATCCATCCATCCACCCATTATATCCATCCATCCATCCATCCATCCACCATTCATCCACCATCTATCCATCCATCCACCATTCATCCACCATCTATCCATTATTCATCTATCCACCATTCATCCACCATTCATCCATCCATCCACCATTCATCCACCATCCACCATTCATCCATCCATCCACCATTCATCCACCATCCACCATTCATCCATCATCTATACATCCATCCATCTATCCATCCATCTAACTATCATTCATCCATCCATCCATCCACCCATTATATCCATCCATCCATCTATCCATCCATCAATCCACTCATCCATCCATCCATCCACCATTCATCCATCCATCCACCATTCATCCATCATCTATCCATCCATCCATCTAACTATCATTCATTCATCCATCCATCCACCCATTATATCCATCCACCCATCTATCCATCCATCAATCCATCTATCCATCCATCCACCATTCATCCATCCATCCACCATTCATCCATCATCTATCCATCCATCCATCTATCCATCCATCTAACTATCATTCATCCATCCATCCATCCACCCATTATATCCATCCACCCATCTATCCATCCATCAATCCATCCATCCATCCACCCATCCATCATCCATATACATACCATTCATCCACCATCCACCATTCATCCATCCATCCACCATTCATCCATCCATCCATTATCCATCTATCCACCATCCACCATTCATCCAGCCATCATCCACCATTCATCCATCCATCCACCATTCATCCATCCATCCACCATTTATCCATCCATCCACTATTCATCCATCCATCCACCATCCATCCATCCATCCATCCACCATTTATCCATCCATCCATCATTCATCCATCCATCCACCATTTATCCATACATCCACCATTCATCCATCCATCCACCATTTATCCATCCATCCACCATCCATCCATCCATCCAACCATCCATCCATCCATCCATCCACCCATCCATCATCCATATACACACCATTCATCCACCATCCACCATTCATCCATCCATCCACCATCCATCCATCCATCCACCCATCCATCATCCATATACACACCATTCATCCACCATCCACCATTCATCCATCCATCCACCATTCATCCACCATTCATCCATCCATCCATTATCCATCTATCCACCATTCATCCATCCATCATCCACCATTCATCCATCCATCCACCATTCATCCACCATTTATCCATCCATCCACCATTCATCCATCCATCCACCATTTATCCATCCATCCACCATTTATCCATCCATCCACCATTCATCCACCATTCATCCATCCATCCACCATTTATCCATCCATCCACCATCCATCCACCATTCATCCATCCATCCACCATTTATCCATCCATCCACCATCCACCATCCATCCATCCATTATCCATCCATCCACCATTCATCCATCATCTATCCATCCACCCATCTATCCATCCATCCATCCATCAATCCACTCATCCAACCATCCATCCATCCATCCACCCATCCATCATCCATATACACACCATTCATCCACCATCCACCATTCAGCCATCCATCCACCATTCATCCATCCATCCATTATCCATCCATCCACTATTCATCCATCCATCATAAAAATAAGTTTCCTTATTACCGACAGGTTTTAGCTACAAACTCTACATCTCAGAGCAGACAGATTATTCTAGATATAACTCTAACTCATACAGGAATATTTACTTATTGTGTTTCCTATTCCCAAACGGTATCCTAAGCAGCTTAAATGGGAATGCTGCCTTTGTTTGCTTCTGCCAGAGAAGACAAACTAATCAATCTCACAAATGATCCCAACAATGAGAAGAAAACTGCAGCTATCTGCTCCTCTCTGTGTTCACTGCCTTCTCCCAGTCTGATTAACTCATTTGCATTTCATTATCCAGCTCCGCGGGAAACAAAACATGGAATTATCGGCTGATGAGGAATTCCACACGAAAAATAATGCCTTCCTTAAGAGGAAAGTAAAGTAGAAATGCAAACATTAATTACAGCTTTACTGTCTCATCTGGGATCAATCGTCTCGGTGAAATCTTTTACCCCGAGAGGGAAGTTCATTAAGGAGTCAGGAGCTCGTCTCCTCCGGAGTAAACGCCGGTTATGATTGGTCACCGGGGTGTTTTCACCAGACTGGTGTGATCATTCCTCTCAGACGCTGTCGCTGCAGTCAGGAGCGAATCCCAGCGGCAGTTGGGAGGAAAATAACTCGACAGGTTTTGGCTCATTTAGGAAAATGTTATTAAAGGATGCTTGTTGAAAAAGACGAGAATAAAGAGGAAGAAGAGACTCTTTTGCTTTGCTGAACTGTTTCAAACACTTGATTAGCTACAGAAGAAAAACACCTGAGAATAAAAGCACAAACGTCTTTCTGAAACTGTGAGAACTTCATGAGAATCAAACCCACTAACGACTGTTTGGGTTATTGATGAAAACTCAACCATAAACAGCGTGAAGTCACCTGTGGCGCGCCTGAAAATGAGCCGCTGCTCTGTTTGTTGTGTCGGCTGTTTGAGACCTTTCACTGATGACAGCGTGTCAGAACCTCCGGCCCTGTTTGGACCCACTGCTTTCAGGCCTCTGAGGTCACCGACGACTTCAGCTTCCTGTCTGGAAGCATAAAATTGTTCCCGACCGCGTCTTAACTCAGGGTTCAATTTATTATATCAAACCATCTACAAGTCACGGATGCTGCAGCTCTTCCATGAATCTGTTCTGTTCATGTAGACCGCAGCCAGAAACGGTTCGACAGCGAGTCCAAAAGAAACAGACTTCATGTTGTTTTCATGTATTTGTGATTAAAGTCCAACAACAACCGATGATCAGAGCAGCGAGGTTGATCCAGCCTCAGATCAGAGCCGGTTTGCGTTGATGAGCTGAGAGCATCTGGGACTGAAGCAGAGCGACGATGAAACCTTTATTTGGTCTGAGTGGTGGAGCGGAGCTGCAGGATTCCACCTGGAAAAGCACGGATCTGAAGCTCGTGTGGCCGCAGAAATCGGCAGCGAACAGACTCCGCTCACCATCAGCAGATCTGTGTCAGTTTTAACACCCGCCTGACGCCGACGCCGGTCATTTATCCCCGCGCTGCTCGGATAAAAGCCCGCTGAGTCTCTGGAGGCGCAGACAGCACATGAGCTGTTTTGTAGCAGCAGACGAGTCTTACACACACACACTCACACACACGCACACACACACACACACACACACACACACACGCACACACACACACACACCGTCAGCTCCCAGAACGCTCCGTGCTGTCAGCCTGTCTGTGGCTGAGACTCCCGGGAGGGTCCGGAAGGCGAAATCAGAGACAGATACGTGTTGAGAGCAGAGGTCAGAGGTCAGGGGGGCTGAGAGGTTCAGGGGTGAACGTTCTGCAGCAGGATGAGGTTTTCCCAGCGGGGTTTCTGCATGCCAACACTGTTTGCTCATTCCTGGCCACACACAGGAGTTGTGGGTCTGCAGGGACGTAAACGAGTGAGAGGTCACGGTGTTTCTGTTAGAGGACCAGGAAGGCGCTGGAGACACGTTCAGGACACGGTTCCCTACAGCAGCAGGACACGGTTCCCTACAGCAGCAGGACACGGTTCCCTACAACAGCAGGACACGGTTCCCTACAACAGCAGGACACGGTTCCCTACAACAGCAGGACACGGTTCCCTACAACAGCAGGACACGGTTCCCTACAACAGCAGGACACGGTTCCCTACAACAGCAGGACACGGTTCCCTACAGCAGCAGGACACGGTTCCCTACAGCAGCAGGACACGGTTCCCTACAGCAGCAGGACACGGTTCCCTACAACAGCAGGACACGGTTCCCTACAACAGCAGGACACGGTTCCCTACAACAGCAGGACACGGTTCCCTACAACAGCAGGACACGGTTCCCTACAGCAGCAGGACACGGTTCCCTACAGCAGCAGGACACGGTTCCCTACAGCAGCAGGACACGGTTCCCTACAACAGCAGGACACGGTTCCCTACAACAGCAGGACACGGTTCCCTACAACAGCAGGACACGGTTCCCTACAACAGCAGGACACGGTTCCCTACAACAGCAGGACACGGTTCCCTACAGCAGCAGGACACGGTTCCCTACAACAGCAGGACACGGTTCCCTACAACAGCAGGACACGGTTCCCTACAGCAGCAGGACACGGTTCCCTACAACAGCAGGACACGGTTCCCTACAGCAGCAGGACACGGTTCCCTACAACAGCAGGACACGGTTCCCTACAACAGCAGGACACGGTTCCCTACAGCAGCAGGACACGGTTCCCTACAACAGCAGGACACGGTTCCCTACAGCAGCAGGACACGGTTCCCTACAACAGCAGGACACGGTTCCCTACAGCAGCAGGACACGGTTCCCTACAACAGCAGGACACGGTTCCCTACAGCAGCAGGACACGGTTCCCTACAACAGCAGGACACGGTTCCCTACAACAGCAGGACACGGTTCCCTACAGCAGCAGGACACGGTTCCCTACAACAGCAGGACACGGTTCCCTACAGCAGCAGGACACGGTTCCCTACAACAGCAGGACACGGTTCCCTACAGCAGCAGGACACGGTTCCCTACAACAGCAGGACACGGTTCCCTACAGCAGCAGGACACGGTTCCCTACAACAGCAGGACACACTTCCGTCTCATCCGAGGAGCTTCAGCAGGAAAATAAACGCCTAACCAACCAGCTGCTTCTATCGGAGCCCAGTAGGAGCCGCTGGGTCAGATCCAGGAACATCTCCATGGCGATAGCTCTGTGGGATGGTCCTGGTCAGCTGGGCTCTGATCCAGTAGCTCAAACTGGTTCTGACAGAACAGCGCCAGAACCAGGAGTTTGTAGAATTTGAGTCTGCGGGCGGGTCAGAGTGTTCATGCCGACCCGGCCCCCCTCCCCCTGACCTATGGTCATAATGATATGGCTAATCTGCTCGAGTCGTTCGTTGTGCCCTGGGGGGGGGGGGGGGGCACTGGGGGCCCGGGACCGTCCATGATCAGGGTGCATTGTGGGTAAACGAGGTGCACAGTAGCAGATGCTGCTCTCTCTGCGTCCCCCACCGTCCCCGAAGACCTCTCTTAACAAGCTGGGGGGTGTTACCTGATCCCCCCCCCCCTCCCCCACTGGAGGTGAGGCTGCTGCTTTCCCACAGACCCTCAGAGCAGAGAGGCCTGTCCTCCATGAGACATCAGAAACCAGATCTGCCTCCGTCCGACCCGGCCGACGGGATCGGGGCTCACAGGGGGATCGGATTCAGCTCCCTCATCTCAAGCGACGCTCCAGGTTCCCTCGGTGCTGCGTGAGGATCTGCTGGTTTACCATCTCAAACAGTTTAACCAGAACCGCCCCACATGTGGTTCTGGGAGAAGTAATCCCACTACTTCACCTGGTTTAGAGTCAGAACAACGAAGACCCGTTCAGTCCTTCAGCGGAACGTCCTAACGGACTGAAATCAGCAACAAGCAGTCATGAAGACGTCTTCTTTACCGATCAGAAGCAAAGGGACCGAAGCGTCCCAGGTCAGCTGAGTTAGCAGGTGTGTATCCCGTCAGACGCTCCGGCATTAACCTCCATCTGCTGAGAGCAGGATCTCACAAACAAACTCATTCCTGGTTCTGTTTATAACGTAGCTTGATGAGCGCTCCGGGTCATAATTTACCCCGCCGTGTCTCCCGCTGCACCAGCGCTGACGGAGCACGTCGGCCGGATTTACAGCCTCTAATGAGCCCGGCTGGCGCGGCTCCAGACGTCTGCTGCTGATATAATGTGGGAATCTCATGGTTCAGCACAATGCAGATGTTTTATTTTCCGGTTGGGATGCGGGGACAAAGAAGCAGGAAAATCAGCGTGTAGCTGCAAGCTTCTGCAGGTGATTTACTAAAAATGTGCTGATCTGCAAACTCACTTCAACTCGGATCAGAACCAGAAGAAAACTCAGCACAGACGGTTAAATCCCGCCATCCCCGGCCAAATATCTGACTCAGGACCAGACCAAACCAGTAAAACTCAACAGAGAGGTTTCCTGAGGAGTCTTCTGATGGTTTAGATCCTTCTCTGGAGCTTATTGTGGTCCTCCTTGGTGCTGCTGGAGATCCGAGGAGCCACAGGTCAGGAGGACCTTCTGCTTCTGGATGATGTTGTTCCTCCTGGTGTGAGACCAGGACATGCTGGTGATGCCCAGGAAGGTGAAGGTCTGGACCTTCTCCACTGTGATGGAGAGGGTTCTACTGAGAGGGACAGATGCAGGAGTGAGGAGCAGGAAGAGACGGCCATCTTGGCCTGAATGAGGAAGTGGAATGCTCTGGAAGTCTGCCTGACTCCTGAACCCTGGTGCCGGTAAACTTGAGTGAAAATGCTGCAGCTTTAGATGTTTCTACAGAACAGATCAGAAAAGGTCTCCGACGGCCGAACCACAGCAGGATTTACCTCCGACTCAGAGATAACTTCCTGTTGAGTCATCACGCCAAACCCGGCTCTTCTGTCGGGCTGCTCAGTGACATCACTCAGGTCGTGACCCCATCCATGACTTCATGTTGATCGTGTCTGCGGGACATAAACACACTGGATCCTGGATCAGTCACACCTGTAAGTGTGACTTTTAACCATCATCTCAGAAAAGCTCCAGCTCAAATAAAACAGGAACGCCAGTCATTCCGGGTCAAATCCCATATTTATGAAGAATTCCTAGACTGATCAGCAGCACCCAGAAACCAGGGGGAGAGCAGCCGGAAGCCACCGTAAACCAAAACCCGACAGGACCGGTTCTGATTTTATTCTCTCTCTAAGCCCAACCCTCTTCCTGGAATCCTCGCTCGTCCTCTCAGCATCATTTTGTAGATAAATATACGGAATACTAAATATTTTCCTAGCGTTTAGACTCGACCTCACCCCTTCTCTTTACACTTCCAGGCTGGCCGTGACGCACCGCCGTAACCGGAAGGTTATTCCTGATTTTATCCCCAACAAACACCGAGCCTTCGTCTGGTTTCCGTTGCAAACCGAAGATCCTCCTGACGTTTGTTATCAACCAGCAGGAAGAAAACAACAAAACCGGACTTTTCTACTTTTAGGGGAAAATCCAGGATGTAAATAAAAATGGGGACGATGTTCAGCAAACACAGCAGGGAAAGGGAATAAGAAGTCAATGGGAGGCACGGATGAAGTGAGAGGCGGATGTGTCGACAGCAGGTAGCAGGTACTACCCCCCCCCCCCCCCCCCCCCCGGCCGTACCGGCGGGGTTCTGGATGCACCGTGACCCACTTTCCTGCCTCTAGTGAAGCTTTTGTCTGAGTTTTAGCTGCTGAGACGAGTTAAAGAAAGAAAAACATCTTTCATTTTCATGTGTTTTCCTGGGACTCAAGTTTAAACGAATCCGGTCTGAAAAATCTTCTCCCATCGGTTTCATGGATTTCTTCATCCTGTCTCATATTTTACATAAAAAATGTAGATAATGTTTTCGTTTAATAAAGAAAATGTTTTCTGTTCAGGTTTTTCTAACATGCTTTTAGTTTGTTGTCTGGGGTTTGCTTTTCCTTTATCATTCAAATTAGAAAAACTTTATTTTAAAGGACAGGTTTATGGAATTTAACCTTTAATTTTTTCATGACGACACATTCGGTCCTCCATAGCCTTGGTCATGGAGCTGATCCTCACCGGTCAGCTGGGAGCAGCACCAGATGACTTCAGGGTGGGTGTGTGGCACTCATGAGGAAAACTCCTACTTCTGCTCAAACGGCGTCTCTTCCTCACAGAGCTGACCTTCGACATCTCCGCTGCCTCCAGGCTCAGAGCTGCTCGGGTTCCCCCCGCTCCGAGAGAGAAAGCTGAGCCCTTTGTTTGGAGACGACGACATCCTGAACCGTTTCATCCCCAAACGGAGGCCTCTTGTTGTGCTGCTGTGTAGCTTGGTGGTGCCAAACGCAACACCTGCACTCAGGTGTGAAAGTAAAACAGCTGACTTCATCCCAAACAAAACCCGTCAGACTGGAGTGCAAACATCCGAGGAATCAACAACAAAATGAGGCCGGCAGACGGCAGGACGACACCCCGTCTGCTCCAAGGAGATCCGGTCATTAAACTGGCTCTCGGTATGGGGAACGCCACCTCTCTGGTGGGAAGGATCCCGAGTTGGTGGGTGAGGTTGAGAGATTCCAGTTAGTCGGACTCTCCTCGCCACATGGCTCTGGCTCCAGAACCAGTTTCCTTGAGAGGGGTCGGACACTCTGCCCCTCTGGAGTTGCTCCCACTGAGCAGGGGTGGGCATACTAGTTGCCCCCCACCTTGGTGCCTGTATGTTGGGATTTACCTTGGTGAACGAGAGGGTAGCCTCCCTCCTCCTACGTGGGGGGGGGGGGGGGGGGGGGTCCTGACTGTTGTCTCAGCTTGTGCACCAAACTGCAGCTGAGACTACCCACCCTTTTTGAGTCCTTGGAGGAGGAGCTCCTTCTAGTGACTCCATCGCTCTCCCTTAAGCCGGAGTCATGCTTCTCCGTCTAGGTCAGTGCGGAGACACGCAACGCCATTATCCGTCCTTGCCTACCGCTCCGGCAGGCACGCAAGTACATACGGAGTCAAGCCCACTTTTTTAAACATCCGTCCGTCGAGACGGAGAATGCAAGCTTGTGATTGGTCAGGACACCGCTGTTGTTTACAGCGCCGCCATTGCGCCCTCAAAAACATAAAGAGAGCCGAGGATAACTAGCGGCAGACACGGAGAAGCTTGAAGAATACCTCGCGAAAAAACTCTAAATATGAACGTTTAATTCCCCCGTGGCTGGAGGAGTGAAAAGATGCGCAGCAAGCGTTTTATTTGTGGACGGAAATGACAGGAAACGTGGGTTTAGAGGTGGGGAGCGCATGAAGAGGTGGAGGAGGATGAGAGACAAATTTGTCTGTGTTAAAAAGTCTCTTATATACAAAAAACACAATATAAACACGCTATCTTGGACCGATACATGACAGGATGCCACAGAACAGTGCTACGCCCTCTGCTGTCCTGGCGGGGAATTGCTTTACAACACTCTCCAGGAGACGGAGAAGTATGAGAGCAAAACGCTTCCGTCAATCCGTGCGTGTCTGTGTGACGATCTGCCCCTGCCTTCCTGACTGTGTATCTGCCCCTGCCCTTGATTAGTCCCTATTGGTTTCACCTGCCCCTTGTTAACATGTCCATGTGTTCCTGATTTTCCCCAGTGTATTTATACCTCCCGTCTCATATGTCCTGTGTCGGATCATTGTTTGTTCATGCGTGTTTTGTCCCGTCGCTCCCGTTCCACCATTAAACCATTTTTATTTTTTCATCCGTGCCTGCTTTCCTGCCTCCTGAACCCTCCACCACACTTGGGCCGCCTTCTCCACCCTCACATCATGACAGTCTGTCCCTTGCGGAGCTGACGGAGAAACATGAATCAGCCTATAGAGATAGGGTGAGAAGCTCGGTCATCCGGGAGGGGCTCAGAGTAGAACCACTGCTCCTCCACATTGGGAGGAGCCAGTTGAGGTGGCTCAGGCCTCTAGTTAGGATGCCTCCCTGGTAGGGCTGTAGCGACGCCTCGATGACGTCGACGGCTCGATTCTAAAAATTTGTCGACGTCAGATCCGGTAGTCGACGCACCGCGCCCACTTGTTGCATCCCCAGGAGTTTGTAAATAGAAGAGGAATCTGCATGTTTTTCCTCTAGTTCGCCCTCTTCTCCGCCTTCACTAACATCTCCGCCAAATACCGAAGACCCGGAACAACGTCCGTCCACTATTAGATTCCTTTCCTGTTTTGCCCGCCTTCATCTCCCGGCAACGGACAACAACTTCCGGGGTCAGATGCGCTGCTTCGTGTCTACCGCAGATGTAGAAAATCACCGGGAGCGTTTCTCCCTTCATAAAGGAGCTTCTTTCAGACATTAGGAGAGCTGTTTTGGTGTTAGCAGTCTCTCCTCCGTGCTGGTCTGTTTGCCGCTGGGTGTTTTTGGTTTATTTAAACTTGGTAACTTCAACTTAATGTTGGTAAAGCTACTGTTAGCATTTTCGCTAACAGCTTCTTGCGTTGGGATAAGCTGTTACGTTTTGGTTTAGAGTTAATCTTTTTTTGTGGCGTAGATCTCCCTTTTATTACATTTAGAGTGTTGTGGGTTTTTGGTTTCGTTTAAGATATCACCTTGAGTTTGGTTTAACCACCCAGTTTAGAGTTGGACCTTTGGAGATTCTTATTTTGCTCCAGAACCCAGTAATCTTTACCCAGTTGGACATCCCTACTTATTTGTACTTTTGTTTTAATTCCCCACAGGCAAAATTAGTTTTATTATTCCCAACCTGTGGATGGAAAGGTTTATGTTTTTTTGTAGTTGTAAATAAACCTGATCATCATTTTAACTTTTAAATCCCGTTATTGTCCCTTCCTTTTTGCACACGAGCCAAACTCCCCAGGAAGAGTCGTAACACCACTCGCCTCACACACATAAGTGACCAAAACAAAGCAGTATGGAGACACTCCGTCTCTCCGACCACCTCTCAGGCAGCAGCCTGCACTCCCAAGTTCAACCTGTCACCAGAACATAACCAACCAACACAATAAAAGCAGTGTTTTACAAAATAGAAGGCCTGTAGTGTTTATTCTCTTACAGTAACAATTTATCAATTTTTTTGAGGAATTTATTAGAGATTTTTTTGGTTTTTATTAACTGGGCAATAGAAAAATAATCATTAGATTAATTGTCTAAATAGTCATTAGAATAGTCGACTATTCGATAAAATAATCGTCAGAATAATCGTTTTAAAAATAATCGTTTACCCCCAGCCCTACTCCCTGGTGAGGTTTTCCAGACACGTCCAACCAGGCAGAGATGTGAAGGAAGACCCAAAACACGCTGGAGGGACTATGTCTCTCGGCTGGCCAGGGAACACCTTCAGATTTCCCCAGAAGAGCTGGTCCAAGTGGCTGGGGAGAGGGAATTCTGGGCCTCTCGGCTTAGGCTGCTGCCCCCTCGACCCGACTCCAGACAAGTAAATGAAAATGGATGGATGGATGGGTGGATAGATGGATGGATGGATGGATGGATGGGTGGGTGGGTGGGTGGATGAATGGATGGATGGATGGATGGATGGATGTAAGGGTGGGTGGATGGATGGATGGATGGATGGGTGGATGGATGGATGGATGGATGGATGGATGGGTGGATGGATGGATGGATGGATGGATGGATGGATGGATGGGTGGATAGATGGATGGATGGATGGATGGATGGATGGATGGATGGATGGGTGGATGGATGGATGGATAGGTGGATTGATGGATGGATGGATGGATGGATGGATGGATGGATGGATGGATGGGTGGATGGATGGATGGATGGATGGGTGGATTGATGGATGGATGGATGGATGGATGGATGGATGGATGGGTGGATGGATGGATGGATGGATGGATGGGTGGATGGATGGATGGATGGATGGATGGATGGGTGGATTGATGGATGGATGGATGGATGGATGGGTGGATGGATGGATGGATGGATGGATGGATGGATGGGTGGATTGATGGATGGATGGATGGATGGATGGGTGGATTGATGGATGGATGGATGGATGGGTGGATTGATGGATGGATGGATGGATGGATGGGTGGATGATGGATGGATGGATGGATGGGTGGATGGATGGATGGATGGGTGGATTGATGGATGGATGGATGGATGGATGGATGGGTGGATGGATGGATGGATGGGTGGATGGATGGGTGGATGGATTGATGGGTGGATGGATGGGTGGATGGATGGATGGATGGATGGATGGATGGGTGGATGGATGGATGGATGGGAGGATGGGTGGATGGATGGGTGGATGGATGGATGGATGGGTGGATGGATGGATGGATGGATGGGTGGATGGGTGGATGGATGGATGGGTGGATGGATGGATGGATGGATGGATGGATGGGTGGATGGATGGATGGATGGGTGGATGGGTGGATTGATGGATGGATGGATGGATGGATGGATGGATGGATGGATGGATGGATGGATGGGTGGATTGATGGATGGATGGATGGATGGATGGGTGGATTGATGGATGGATGGATTGGTGGATGGGTGGATGGGTGGATTGATGGATGGATGGATGGATGGATGGATTGATGGATGGATGGGTGGATTGATGGATGGATGGATGGATGGATGGATGGGTGGATTGATGGATGGATGGGTGGATTGATGGATGGATGGATGGATGGATGGATGGGTGGATTGATGGATGGATGGGTGGATTGATGGATGGATGGATGGGTGGATTGATGGATGGATGGATGGATGGATGGATGGGTGGATGGATGGATGATGGATGGGTGGATGGGTGGGTGGATGGATGGATGGATGGATGGATGGGTGGATGGATGGATGATGGATGGGTGGATGGATGGATGGATGGGTGGATGGATGGATGGGTGGATGGGTGGATGGATGGGTGGATGGATGGATGGATGGATGGGTGGATGGATGGATGATGGATGGGTGGATGGATGGGTGGATGGATGGGTGGATGGATGGATGGATGGGTGGATGGATGGATGGATTGATGGATGGATGGATGGATGGATGGATGGATGGATGGATGGATGGATGGATGGATGGGTGGATGGATGGATGGATGGATGGATGGATGGGTGGATTGATGGATGGATGGGTGGATTGATGGATGGATGGGTGGATGGATGGATGGATGGATGGATGGGTGGATGGATGGATGGATGGATGGATGGATGGATGGATGGGTGGATGGATGGATGGATGGGTGGATGGATGGATGGATGGATGGGTGGATGGATGGATGGGTGGATGGATGGATGGGTGGATGGGTGGATGGATGGATGGGTGGATGGATGGATGGGTGGATGGATGGATGGGTGGATGGGTGGATGGATGGATGGGTGGATGGATGGATGGGTGTTATATGGGTAAACAGCGGAGCAGTGGTTTGTGAATAAAACTTTACCAAAACCAAAGTTCAAAGCAGAAAATCAGTAATGAAAAAATAAAATCTGTAATTTAGAAGTTTCACTTTGAAGACGCAGCTTGTTGAGATGGAGCTTTATTTTATGCGTGATGATGAGGAGCAGCTGTTTTTAACGTGCACAAATGTAAACAGTGATAGAAACGCGAGGGCGCTGCCGGCTGTTCTTTTCCACATAAATGATGTTTATTAGAAATAAGAACCCGGCCCGGACCGGCCCGGCCCGGCCCTCTAGAGGCTGCGTTAGCATCGCCTGAAGACGTTTCTCTGCTGCAGGCGAAGCGTGACCTCTTCCGAGTTTCTGCATAAAGAAATAAAACAAGGTTCTGGTAACGTGGATGCAGTCTTCACTTTGCTTCAGGAGAGCAGGCAGGTTACATCGGGTCAGAACCAGAGCTGGAAACCCTGCAGCAGCAGTTGGTTTTGTTCCAGCCGTGCACCCGGGGACCGGTTCTGGTGGGACCGGTTTAGCCTCCGGTGGTGGTGGAGGAGAAGCCATAAACGAAGAACTGGAGCTCCTTCAGCTCCGAGCGTCTCGGGCACAGACGCTGTTGCAGAAAGAAAACCAGCAGTTTCCACAGGTTGGGTTTCACGCCGGAGCATTTTCCAGGGTCACAGCGAATCCGCTCCGCTTGCTTTGTGCACGAATATGAAATGATTTACAGCGAGGAACATTTTTCACCCCCAGAAAACCTCAGAGCTGCTCCTCTGAGCCAGAACAGCACAAAAATAAACAACGTCAAGTCAAATAGTAAAAACAAACTGTTGGATGGATCCGGCACCAAGCCCCGAGTGCATTCCTAATCCCACCGATGGATTTCCCATCAGCGCTGAAGGTTTGGACAAACGTAGAAACAGCGAGGTACAGGGAGGAGATCTGCTCAGAGCAGCAGAAAAATAAAAGGTTTGTATTTATTCAAACGTTTTTCCACAAAAACCCACCAAACTAGACCGTCCCGGAACGTTTACGCGGAAAACTTTTAGATTCCAGAACTTTGATTTCAAAGATTCCAACATAACAGTTTGTGTCACTTAAGGAAATCAAATATTTATAGATGCGGCGTAGAGGAGGAGGAGGAGGAGGAGGAGGAGGAGGAGGAGGAGGGGGAGGGGGAGGGGGAGGGGGAGGAGGAGGAGGAGGAGGAGGCATGGAGATGAAACCATTCCGGATGGCTGAAAGCAGAGACGGGATCTAGCTCCTGACCACACGTCTGGCTGTGTTTGGGAGTCAGAAGCACTTTCGGGCGAGGACTTGTAGGTTTTGGAGACGCTCTGGAGGTCTTCAGCTGCTTCTGTCTCCAAGTTCAGGACAAAATGTCCTGAGGTTTTCCTTGCACAGCGTCTGGGGTTTTGTTGTGAGCCCTCTGACTTTTCCATCAGCACCACTGCAGGCTTCTGTTACTATAGCAACCAGAGGTGCTCCAATCGATCGGCCACCGATGAAAACGTACGAACGGTCGGCGTGTTCAGGGTCGATCACCTGTACCTCATCCATATAGTCTGCAGAGACGCTGTGTGGTTACACACACACACACACACACACACACACACACACACACACACACACACACACATCTGGTTCATGGTTATATTTCTGGAAGTGAGCAGCTTGAGCACGCTCTGTCTACAGGTAAGACACTGACCAATCAGAGCTGCTGCTGAACCCACCTGTATGAACGAGTTAGCGATGCATCTACGTCAGCAGCTGGTGTGGATGCAAACATGAAAATAAGAACAAGTCCGAGGTGATCCTGATGTTGTGTTTATGTCCCCGACGAGCCCAGATGAAGTCACGCGGTGCGGTAATCACCTGGCTGACCACGCTAGCCTGGGCGGAGCACCAAAACACCCCGTCATCTGTTTTCATAATGCTCGAAGGCGAGAGACACCCCTCGCTCCCCGTGCGGCGTCACGTCTCCTCCGCCCACGCTCCCACTCCTGACGGGGGCCAGCGCTCACCGGGCGGCTCACCCACAGCTCCCGGGCGCAGATCTGCGTGGTGACAGCGATCTGAGCCGATCTCCAGACCCAGCTCCAGACTCGACGGGTCCAGACTGCACCCTGCCATGAGTTCATGAAAACGCTGCCCACACGGATCTCAGAGGGGTGTGCTGGAAACCAGAACCCGTACGAACGGGCCACATTCCCTCAGCCCGCCTGGGCCTGTCGCTCTGCTTTAGCGGGATTGTCCAACACAGGTAGGACAGCAGGGAGCCACGCTGCAGGGACGCCGGGGAAAACAGGAAGTGTTCACTGAGCAGTCAGGAGAAAGTAAAGTAGGTCAGTGGCAGGAAAATGTTTATCTCACAACAAATAGTGAGTAAAAAACACACCGCAGGTGGAAACAAAGGTCGGGACTGCAGCAGCGTTCCCAAAAGCACAGAAACTCTTCCACAGCAGGGTCGCTGCCCCATTCCGATCCCCCAATTCCCAGAATTCCCACCCGCAGAGCACAAAAGGATGGATGGATGCTCTCCATAAATAACCAGCGGAGCGAAGCCAAAACCACCGTGTTTTTCTCTCCCAGCTTTGTTTCAGAGCCCGGGAAAACGCCACGGATCCAGCACACGGGACCGCAAATGCCTGGCACACATCATGACTAAAAAAACACTCGGAATCTGGAGGAAGTCTGAGATGAGATTAGAAGCCAGGATCACGTCTGAGAGGACACAGATTCATCCCAGCAGTCCAGGTTTAAACAAACAAGTTTTCTTTGTTGTTTCAGGATTTTAGTTTAAAAAAATCTCCTGAAATCAGAAACTCCCAGCTTAGCCGACCAGGAACGGGTTTACGCTCACCCTCAGACGGAATCCGGCTTCTTCCTATGAAAGAGCTCCGTTTCTGCGTTGGTCAGCTTTAACGGTTTCATCTTTCATTAAAAGTATAAAACTTTCCTCTCATCCTTACTGAAAAGCCTCTGTTCAGAGAAACGGCTAACGGCTAGTCCGAGTCAAGGTCCACGTCGGAGAAGTAAAGCTTCACGTGACATCACCGCTGACATGAAACGATATTCCTTATCTAGCTGCTTCATCTTCAGCAGGGTCTCTGGAGCTGGCGTCCAATTCCCCTGTGTCGAGTGTTTAGCGTTCCTTAGGGAGTAGATCCAGCTGTGTCATGGAAACAAAGGCACAAGCATTCCCCGGAGTCGGGTTTAATCTCTAATCCCTCGCATCGTCTCATCCAGCCGACATAAACGCTGTTGGTGTTCGGTCAGAGACGTTCCGGTCACACAAAACTAAAAATAGAATTCACAAAGAGAATTTGGGAACAACTAAACAAACTAAATGTTGGTGAGATTAGTAATCTAATTACATTTGTTCTCTTATGTTCAAACTGAGGACTGTTTAGATGGGGGGGGGGGGGGGGGGGGGGATCCATCACCTTTCCTGCTGGAATCATCACACTTCCACTCAGGCGGAGACGGATTACAGCTCAGACATGTTATGACGTGTGTGTGTGCGTGCGTGCGTGTGTGTGTGTGTGTGTGTGTGTTCAGGTTTCGAGGCACCAGCTGCTCACCTCAGCATCCATGTGTCCCTGTCTGTAAACACGCATGACACGGATGTCATAAATAAAACAGCATCGACTCTACAGACGAGCTGGAGGCGCGCGTGTTCGATCGGTCACGTTGAAACAGGCGTGTAGTCGTCTGTGGTCCCGACCCTTCGTCCTGAGTCTGCGTCGTTGTTTATCTTGTTTACAGATCCTGGTTTTGAGAGCCTGTATCGATCTGCGATGCTCGTACCGTTCTGACCTGCTGATGCTGATTCAGCGCTTAGCAACGGTGAGTTTGTAGATCAGGAACAAACCCACCTGCCTTCCGACTCGCCGGTTGAGCCGATCACGCTCATTAAAGATGATCTACTGTTTATAAACTTGAATGTCAGCTGATAAGCTTCTGACGCAGCCTGAGACGTTTATTTGAACATTTCTGACAACAACGATGAACTGTTAAAACCTGAAAGCAGGTCCTGGTTTGATGACACGTGGATCTAACGAGTCATCTGCTTTCTCTCGCTACACCACAGCGTTAGCTAATATTTTAGCCTGCTGTGTCCTGGAAATGAGGCGTTTCATTAGTTTTAGCTGCTGGTTACTGCCCTTTTGGGGCTGTAACTACGGGTTACGGGTGTGTGTTTACGCGATAGTGGGGCACGCCACAAGCCCGTATTCTGATCATCGACTAGTCCCAGTTATTCAGGTGGTTAGTCGACTAATCGGATCGTGTGTAAATAGCAGCTTATAGCGCCAGAATGCAGCTGCTCTAACAAAACGCTTGGTTGTTGCCTTGGCAACAAAGTCATCCATGGAAGAGCAGTGGCTTTTAAACCCTAACGTAAATGATAAAACATCAGCCTCTGTGGCGTTACAGCTAACACGCGACACGTGTCTGCTAGCGGTGATGACATCACGTGACTGTTACCTCTATCAGCACGCGAAAGAAAGGCAACGGTCTTTTATACAGCGCCCCTCCAGGTGAAAGTCACGAAGTACAAGTGTAGGTAAGTAGCTCACTGCTGATGCTAATGTTAGCAGCTAGCTAGCCAATTAGCTTCCTTTTAAGATGCTTGTGAGTCAGGTGTTCCGGTGACGCCACGCCGCTACTGCACACGTGCATCAGGGGCAGAGACGCAGACGGAGCGACGGAAGGTACGTCTTCGTCTCCGAGAGAAAAACAAACAAACAAACAAACAAATCCATTTTTACATTCGTCGTCGACATAATCCAGACTGACTGACTCATCTTGGCAGCGCTGCTTGATAGAACTGATAAAATGTGCACAAGTATTTGGTTGTTATCGTGACCCTTCACAATAAGAGCTCTGGGCAAATGTATGTGCTAAACTGAAAATAAAACCAAACAAAGAGAGTCTGGTAATATTTGAAGGTGATTGTGATAACATCTGGTCTTCTCACGGCTTTAATCACACATCTGAATGCTGAGGGCATCTGTTTTCCTCCAGCTGACCTTGATAAGCTCATATCAGTCAGCAGCCACCATCACGTTTTTAACAGTAGAGCAGCGAGGGAGTCAGCGTGTGACTGAAAACAGGATCCTAATAACAACTAATGAATTATTAATAATGAAATAACGTTTAGACAAAAGGTTCGACATTAACGGTGATAAAGGTCCTCAATCAGACAGAAACAAACGATCTGAGCCACTGGACCAGAGGTTCTGGACGTGTCTGCAGTGAAACCTGATCCGAGGGTCTGTGGTTCTGAACATCTTGATTAGGAAGGAAGACCTCCTCCACGCAGACAGCAGAAGCTCTGTGGAGGCCTCGGAGCTGCTCTGCTGTTTCCAGGCACGGCGCCGCGCCGTTTGCAGGGATCGGCGTGTTGCCTGAATGCTAAAAGCTGCCGCTGACACTGAGGCATTACCCCGCAGCAGCCGGTGACAGGATGATGAACAGTTGGCTCTGCAGCCCAACACAAGAGCAATCCAGAGGCAAACGACTCGCAGGGGAAGGTGTGCCCAGGCAACGAGAGCTGAATGAACAAGAGGGAGGGCTGCAGACACACAGTGAACACAGAGCTGGGAGCTTTTAACACGGCCTTGGCATCCAGTTCATTCAGTCAGCAAGAGCAGCACGATCTGCACTTCCATGGCCTTGTTTTCACCGCCTGCAGATCACTTATATCACTGCTACGCTAAGGGCCAAATACAGCAGAGCCTTCAGCTCCTCACAAGGAGGCTTTCAGGTCACTGAAATACGGCGGCGACAATCAGACGTTAATGTTGGTGTTCTGGGTGGGGGGGGCGGTCTGGCGCCGCCGAGGTGTAGCCGTTAAATCTGATCTGGATTCAGCCGACGGCACAAACAGCAGCAGCTAAACGGCGAGATCACGAAGTTTGGAAAGGCCAGACAGTCTGAACCAGGTTCACTACCCTGGGAGGTTCTCAGGACGTGTTATTTCTGTTCTCATGAGAGGAGTAAAATCTTACCGAGGATATTTCATCAGGTCCCAAAAGCTGCGAGTCGCTTCTGGTCAAGGCAGAGCTCGTAACGGGACTCTGAAGAAACCGATTCACAAACAAACTTTCATTTATAACAGTCTACATGTTCACAACTAACTAGACCTTATATCTCCTCTTTCTAGGTGCAGAGACCGGTTCCGACCTGAACCCAGCCTGAAGCCACAGCGTGTAATATTTGAACTTGTTTATTATGAATTGAGTCCTTTTCCATGAATATTTCTCACCAGAGTCTACCGTAACTATTCTTATTAGCTTGGATTTTTACATTTTTAATAGCGACGCACCGATATGAAATGTTTGAGCCAATACCGATATCCGATACTAAGGCCACTGTTATGGCCGACAGCCGATATTTTCCGATACCGATATACTGACATGAATGCTTCTAAAATCAGCCGATTTTGTGTAGAATGAAAATGATTAAAGCTGAATTTCCGTTATCGTGCACACACATGAACTCTTCTGAGATGATTACGTTCACATGACTAAAACAATTACACATCCCCCACCCCTCCCCACACACATCCCCCACCCCTCCCCCCCCGAAACGGAGATGAGATGGAAAAAACATCGGTTGTTAATATCGGCCCGGTTTTATTTATCGGACCGATACCGATATTGATGTTGTCCATCCTTGATTTTTAAATACATAAACTGTGGTTGACGCTCTATAGTCATGCACCATCTTGAAATACCGTAGCTGTTTACGGACAAAACGCTCCACATTTCACGCTTGTGCTTTGACAGGAAAGTTCTCCTCCTCTCTAAACGTTGTGCAGGGGTGGCGCCGGCTCTCTCCATGGCAGTCTTGCTAGTTTGGGGAAACTGCTCCTTCCCCTTGGGCAGCTTTCCCTGCTCTAACTACACGTGATCGCTGCAGTGAAAGCTGGAGGTCATCTACACCTGTGGCGGTGCGAGCACGGCCGCGGGGGAGAGGGAGACGGGTGATGCAGCAGACGCGATAAGCCGAGAATATAACCTCACATTGACGTTCACATACTTGGTGCTCCACATAGTAGTTTCGCTTGTTTTGTCAACTCCCCCTACTGGTTACTGGCATATTACAGCTTGAAAATGCATCGCGTTAATTTCAGAGGACGAGCACAGACGCAAATTGCCCAAGACATCCACAATAAACACGGGTAGGTGTAATTAAAAGCAAGTATATTCCGGCCCTTAGTGCTGTTTTCCCATCGCCTTTTTGATTCGTGTGGTCTACTGTAGCTGCAATGCCTACTCTGACCTGTGTGGCGCTATGGAGTTGAATATTTTTACACACTGGGGCTTTAAAGTGACAGTGTGCTTTTTTCCTAGTGATAGGGGCCAGTAGATACCTAAATTTGTTTTTGCATTGGAGTAAGACCTTACCAACGGATGCCCATTAGGGCCAAAAAGCCCTGGGGAGTGCAAACTTTAGCATAATGACAAGCGCATCAGACTCCCTTTCATCACTGGCAACAAAAGAAAAGGTAAATGTGCAAAACAACAACATTTAAAAATGTTTGTTACAAATCAGTGAATGCATTTTGTCCTCATGGGCTCCCGTAGAAGGAAACATGGCGTCGCCCAGGGACGTAGACCCGCTCCCATGTATTTTAGACATGATTTTTACGGTTATATGTTACAAAGCTGCCAATATTTTTCAACAATTGGGCATCATTTCATTCACTTTCAACAACTTTTTGATGGATATTTCCAGAAATTAATGGTCAAAACTACACACAGTCTCTTTAAGACGATCCAGCAGACCGAGACCAACCCTTCACTTGAGCGTAACCCGAACATCTGAGGGGCCTGCTAACCATCCTGGGGCTTCAGGTCTGAAACCTGCAGCCCTGGAGCCACATGAGGCTCTTCAGACCTCCTCAAGCGGCTCCTTGTAGCTTGACTAAGCTTGACTTAAGCCTGAGTGACATCTAGATTCAAACCGGAAAGTGCAAAGACCTTCACGAACATGTTTTCTACCAACCAAAGATCTGTTAGAACTTGTTTATAAAGAGCTATAATGCGTCTGATCCTTGTAAAGGCTGCAGAACTCTGATGTTACTGAGGCTTTTGTTATAATAATAATAATAATAATAATAATAATAATAATAATAAACAGCTACTGACAGCTTTTCACTTGATGTTTCTGCTGAATCCGACCTTTTATCGTGACCTGTTAATCTGGTTTAGGGGGAAATCAACCAATCACACTTCCTGCAGCGCTTGTGGCTTTTATGGGACGTTTCTGTTTTACTCACAGTTCCTGACACGTGAACACCTTCAACACCTGCTCTGTTCTTGGTTCTTCAGCGCTGCAGAGTCCTCCAGAAGCTAACTTTAGCCTGACAGTGGTACAAAGACGCGATGTGTCCTACAAAAAATCACAACGGAAACGTTTCAAAAATCCCAAAAACAGTAAAAACCACTCATTATTATCTAATATATGATATATGATTGTGTCTTTACTCGGTTAGAATCACAGCTAGCATGAAGCTAACTCATTAGCATCAACAAACGCCACTCTTTCTCAGTAGCTACAGAAACACACCACAACGATTTAAAACAACATCTCTGGTCACGTTAGTGTCAGGTTCACGTAACGCAGAATAAAACCCACAACAGGACGTCTGAAGTTTCAGAGCAGCAGCAGTTACGTCAGTTTTAATCACAGAATGAAAGCAGCTCCGGAGTTTAGGTCTGAACTATCCACAGATTGGTTTGGAGCTTCCCCTGGAAGTCTGGAGGAGTGTTGGTCCAGATCTATGGGACGGGTTGTCTAAAGAGACGAGGACATTAATCTGATTATGTGTCCATCCTCACAGACAGGACAGCACAGCTAGTACATAAATCCTGTCCTGGTTCCCGCGAGTCACCGTGAGGGTACCATCACACCCAGACACATGAGGCCCCAGCAACAGGCTTGGTGGGAATGACTCTGAATGGTTAGGGAGACAATCCGATGGAAAACACCCACCGTCTCGCTGAATTCTGAGAATTCCTCTGTGCTGGGGGGTGCAGGAAGAACAAGCAGGATCTGAGGATCCATAAATCTGCCTGGTCTGAGTTCAAGGGCCGGAGTTTCACACGGAGCTCGGCTCTGAAGTCTCTACTTATGGAGGACGAGCGGATGCTCCGCCCACTGGTGAACCCAAACGTCTCACGCACCTGGCGGAGATGAAAGGCCACCAGATCGTTTTTCACTCACCCCGTTGTGGTTTATTTCTGTGCTGAAATGAACCACGAAGGGCCCACAGGCACCGGACGCCCGTAGCAACGCAGTAGGTGTGAGGCTGTAAATACAGCTGTTGTCATGGTGACCGATGGCGCCCCAGATGCCAGCAGAAATCCTCTCCTGGCCACCGGCTGTTTGACTCCTCCGGTGAGATCCAGAAGCGGGATTTTAGGCTGTGACTCAAGCTGTCCGGGCTTCAGCTCTCATTTCTCGCAGAGATGTGAGCAGAAAGAAGCCGAGACCGAACTCGGACGGGCGGCCAAGCGCCGCGGAACGGATAAACAATCCTCCTGGCTCGTTTCAGACCGCTTTCTTCCAGGAGCAGATCCAAACAGATGGGAACATGAGTTGTGTTTGTCGAAGGAAGCAGGTGCTCACATGCACATAATCACACGGCACCCAGACAGAAGAGAAGCCCCCCGGTGCCCACTTGTGGTCCAGAGAATGGGCTCCAGCTGGGCACAGCGTAGGTTACACAAACACGAGTTTGGAGCGCCCTTCAGCAGCCTCCATCAGAGGAAGGGACTGCTCACGGGGGACAAAGAGGGCCGATCAGATCTCTGTGACTGTGACAAATGAGCCGAGTCAAATTAGAGTGTTGGGAACAGAGAATAATTACAGAGCTGTGCCTCGGAGCGGGCAGACCCTCAGAAACAGACCCACCAGGTCTAGAGCCTGCATGGAGCTCGTGAAGGAGGAAGACCTGGAGAAATCTTCCCTCAAACTCAAACAAGGTGTGGAGAAGCAGCAGGTTCTGGTGGAATGACGCCAGGTCCACTGTTCTTTAAAGATGAATAAAGAGCATTTTAGGGATTTAGAGGCAACGCGTTGCCTGATGCTGATCTGTTACCGTGCAAACACGAAGGTTTGATTAATGACGAGGTCAGACAGTAACCGAGAAGCATCGGTTACACGTCTGCAACAACAAACAGCAGAGTAAATAAAAGCTGACACACCCACCCTTTACCCGGCCGCCGCTGCAGCAGCAACACGTTTCCGTGCAGAAGAAAAGCCGCATCATCACACTTCCTCAACACTTCGACTCGCTCTTGTTTCCTGTTGAACATTTCTGGTCTGTAACCAGGGAGATTACCCAGAAGGTCAGAATATTCAGATCAGGTTGTTATTCTGAGGAAGTTTGTTATTTACTAACGTCAAACCGAACGTTTCAACGTGTCTAACCATTTAAAACATACAACTGTTTATGATCTTTCAGTTTCAGGCTTCTGGGCTCTAATGAAGCCACTCCATGATGTTAAACAGGTGATCGGTCCAACACAAACGGTGCAGCTCCTTTATCATGCATGATCATGAAAAACGCCTCCAAGACGTTTTTTTGGCTCCACACATGCACTTTCCTGTCTCAGTTGCTTCAGCTCTGCTAAACCCTGCTAAGCTACTACAGAAGCCTGGATCAGTCATCGGCCTTGTTCCAGGTGAGCAGCTCCTCGCTTGGGAAAGAGGCGAGAGCAGACGGGCGCAGCAGGGGGTGTGGCTGAAAGCCGGCGTTTAAGTCGAACAGACACATGTAGCTCGGGGGTGACGATATCGCGTTAGCATTCATAAGAGTGTAAAGTTCTGGTGCCTGATAGCGACTGAGTGTTTGTGGGTATTATTGTACACACGTGCATATGAAGACATGACTGTAATAACAGAGGTTCAGTGTGCTCGTAGGAAACGTGACAAAAGAAAACAAATCACATTTCTCTGTATGGCCGATATAGTTGTCATCATCGACGTGACATGATTTACAGGATGCATACGACCAACTAACATGTCGCATTCTCCCACCGGATGTTTGGATCAAAATGAGAACCAATCAGATCTTAGATCAGGTGAGAGCCAGGCGTTTCCCATCATGCCCTAGGTGTTGCAGCCAGTGGAGAGCAGCTGCAGCGAACTGCTCCAACATCTGAGGCCGCCTTCATCTCACGAGGTTATCGTTGCCTACGTAGGCGTGACGTCAGACACAAATCTAACGGGCATGCACCGCGAGCCGATCAACGGTGATCTAATCTGTGCAGAGCTGGCTCATCTCAAACACGGCCATACTTTCATCACAAGCTCCTCCCCATCCAGGAAGTCTTGGATCTGGATCCCTCCTCCCCTGGACTGTAATCACTAACACCCAGGCTCTCCATGTAGCTAGCCGGGACTTTAATCTCCTCCGTTGTGTGGAAGTGTCTGCACTTTAAATAAAACCCAGAAACCAAAAATGGATTTTTGTCTGCAAGAGGAACAGATCCTGAAGAAGAGCTTAATCTGCAGAAATGGTTGGATTTTTCTCTTCTGGACTCTCTAAACTGAGCCGTGACGATGATTTCACTGACTGCTTGTTAAACCACCACCATGACTGGAGTACATTTTCAGATGGATTACTTGTTCAAATGGGCACCATTCCAACTTTTAAACCACAGGATGGACGGGTCAGAGCGGTGAGCACAACCAAAACGCTAACCACTAGCTGAGTACTTATAAAGTTTGGTGGGTGAGAGTCAGGGACAGGCTGGGACAATAATTCAGGCCAGGAAACAGCTCCCATCTCAGCACCTTTACTTCATTTAAGTGGTGTGTGTGTGTGTGTGTGTGTGTGTGTGTGTGTGTGTGTGTGTGTGTGTGTGTGTGTGTGTGTGTGTGTGCGTGTGTGCGTGTGTGCGTGTGTGTGTGTCGGTCTATACATCAAAGTGAGGACCAAATCAATCTTTTTGTTTTACCTACAAACTGAGGACATTGGTAGCAAAGTGAGGACATTTTGCTGGTCCTTACTTTAGGACAATGTCCCAGAGTTCTACTGGTTATTTTTAGCGGTTTGGTGTGACTTGTTAGGGTTAGGAGTGGACTGGTTATGGTTAGAGGTAGGTCTAGGGTAAGGGTTAGGCACAATCCAGTCACTAAAATGAATAGAAGTCAAGGACGGTCCTCACAACGAATGCTAGTGTGTGTGTGCGCGTGCGTGCGTGTAAAACATAATTTTTTTCATGAAGATTAAATGAAGAAGATTTAAGCACATTTTTAAATTGTATTTATTTACACATGAAAATAAATATTTAAGTAAAATAATTAGGGTGAAAATGAGTTAGAACTTCTATTTTAGTTTATTTTATGACAGGAACTTTATTCACGTGATGATGCTGAAGCAGCTCATTTTAAATACTTTCTTTTCCAGGTGAATATGTTACAATCTTTTAATTTGTTCTATTTTGAAGGGCATCCGGTGACAGTGACGTGACTTCAGAAAGGCAGCGTTGGGTGGGCGTGGCTAGGCCGTTGGTCGTGACCAATCAGCGGGCGGCTGCGTGTCTGAGCGGAGCAGCGGTCGCGCGCAGCGGAGCAGAAAGCGGTGCAGCGGCTCCAGCTCGGTCCTCTCCGCGGCTCTCCGTGCCTTCGGCTCCGGGTCGGATGGATCTGTAACCCGCTGAGAGATCAACTCCTCCGCTCTGCGCTTCTTCACATGCGCGGGCTCTTCTCGCCTTTCAGCGGATTAGAGTTGGTTTTTGCTGGATTTTATTCCCCGCCAGAAGCAGCAGGATGAAGTACAAAGTGAGTTCCGCTTCTTTCTGCTTTTCCCGTTAAACGCTGGACGTGGCGTGGTTCTGACTCAGCCCAGAAGCTGTAAGCGTTCAGGTCACTTCTCAACCTCCCAGCGGAAACATCCAGTTAGGTGGAAGTTTTTAAGGGGAGAGACTTGGCAGAGGAAACGCTGCCAGGTCCTTCTGAGCAGGAGCCCTGCAGCCCTGGAGCGCACGGAGGGCACCAGGGGCCAGGCTGGGCCCCCCAGCAGAACCAAGTGAGGGTAAAAGCTCTGAAGCAGGGTGGAAAGCTCAGGTTTGGGTGTTTGGCGTGGCCGACAACACCGCTCAGGTCTGTAATTTAGTGGTTGGATGATGAGAGTTGCAGACTGGAAACCAGTGACGCCATCCAGGGCCGTAGTGAATTACACCACAGGCACAAAAACAGTCGGAGCAGAGAAACCAGCACCTCCTCCACTGCGCTGGACCTCGTGTGTAACTAAACCCAAACACTGGCATCTAGTCCAGATGATTAAAATGCTGAAACACGTCTGTGGTTCTGCTTCTGGGGTTCAGTCGTCAATCACAGCCATGAGCTGGAACCCGTTTCTGTGTGAGGTTCTGCTCTGTTTGGGTCTCCTGGTTCCGGTGTCACCCCACGTCATGCTCCGAGCGGACTCACCCTCCTGTTGAGTGCACGGGAGGAGCAGGACGCAGGGGTCAGTGAGTTACAGCAGGTCTCCATGGCAACAGTGATCATCATAAACAGGATCAGAGGATTGTGATAAACACGACCCACAGCAGAGCCGTGCACGCTGACATGTTGTGTTTGTAGATATCAGGAGGTTGTTTCCACTGCGCTTATAATAAACACACACACACACACACGCAGGCAGGCAGGCACGCGCGCGCGCGTCATGAAAACACAGCCAGAGGACATAAAAACAGCCACTCAGGCGTCACATCAGCATCATCAGGCTTCAGCTGCTCTGTTCCTAGCGTCCATCGGTCGTGTACAGAAACACGAAGGTGAGATGTTTCCGACAGGTGTTCAGGTGTGACGGGGATCCTCCACGGGTCACATGATCCCCTCCCCGGTAATGAGTCCACTCTGGTGGACACACAAGAGATTGTTGCTGTTTTGTTTTATGAGGTCATTTCTCTAAATCCGGTGTACTTACGGCATCCCTTTACGTTCATTAACATGCAATAATTAAATCTTGAAACCAAAAGTCAGACATTTTATTGTTAAAGTTTTTAAATCCTAAATATTGTGATGTTGTTATTCAACCGTTTGAGACTCCGCCCACCTTGCTTACATAATCCCAGAGGAAAAATCGCCTGGCGTTCGGAATCGGCTGCGTCGGCGTGATTACTGCTAATTCTTGCTAACAGTAGCAGGTCTGCCATGTGGACGTTTTCACGTCTAAAATCAGAATTTCCTAGATAAGCAGACTTTTTAAATTGATTTATCACATTTATCTAAGTTATTTGAGACCAACTGGAATCGGCACGCTAGCTCCACAAGAGCTGGTATCGGCCCTCAGACCAGAATCGGTGCACCTCTGGTTTTTCTGAGAGGTTTGAGCAGATTTCTCTTCCTGATCAGCACTAGAACTTCTGCCGGTCCCAAACTGAAAACAACGCGTCATAAATGGAATTTGGCACGTTCAAAAATGTAAACAGAAAAAGGAGCTGCTGTAAACGTTCAACAGTTCAAATCTCCAGTTTTACAGTTACATGAAAAAGGTTATAATTAAATTTAGTTTGACTTGCAAAGCTTCTAAAGTTTAAATGATGCGTCGGGAGCAGCTTCCTCCAGATCAGACGCTCCCAAACAAAAAAGCCCAGGTCTAACTAACCTAACAGGAAGTATTTATAGAACAGTGACGCTCCGGCTGATTTTATTGGAATGGTATGAAGTGTTGGGATACAACCCTCCCCCCCACCCCCCGCAGAGTTCCTGGGCAGCTGATGTCAGTGCTGCAGAAATAGGAGCGATGAGGTGGACCGTCTGAGCCCGGAATGTGTGTTTTCCTCCGAGTTTCATGGCTGGGACTGCGGGCAGCGGGCCAGCGGCGCTGAAGGAGGGCTGACATTGTTCTGGGGGTGAGGAGGAGGAGGTCCTGAAAGGCTCTGGAAAAAGGAAGTGGTGGGGTGGGGGTGGGAGGTGGAGGGTGAGAATGGGAGCGTTCCAGGCGACGCTTCGTTGTTTCACTTTGTTAATGAAGGTTTTCTTTCCCAGACGTCTGTTTGAGTGTCGGAACAACGAGACGTTTGTGTTGGGATTTGTTCAGCGGAAACCCGTCGTCTCCAGATGACGCCACGGTGGAGGAAAGTGTCTTTTGTTAATGAAGATGTTTAGATGAAGGTTTCCTTGGATTCAGGTGCTGGTTTGATTCATTCGAATCACCAAAACCTTCATCGGGTCCTGAGATCTGGATCAGGACCCGATAAACCACATCCTGGATCCAAGCTGATCTTGGAGATGGGGAGAAGGAGCTCCATCAGCCTGGAGGAGCTCAGAGAGTAGCTGCTGCTCCTCACTGCAGGAGGCAGCTGAGGTGCTTCAGATTCCTCCTGGTCTCTCCTCTCTGGAGGTTCTTCTGGAGCCAGACCCAGATCCCTCTGGGGGGATCCTTAAAACCTGGGAAGAGATTGGGATCCTCCAGGAGGAGCTGGAGGGAGTCTGGACCTCCTTGATCTTGTTTGTGAGGGTTCAGGTGTCCGACGTCCTGATTGAGATCATCATTAGAAAAGCACCGATGATGGTTTCCAGGGCCAATCCCGATGTCAGAGCTCAGACCTGCTGATTCCTATTTCTGTTCCTGTGATGGGATCGTTGAGTTTCTGATTGGTCCATCATCTAGAATACTGGCCGATTTCGGTCATCAGATGATTTTTTTTATTGATAAGAATGAATTTTCTGAGGCTGTATTTTTTATTGTTAGCAGAAACAAATAAAAAGTTTAGATGAAAGCCTCCCTTAGACGATCTCTGGACCTCCTGCTCCTCCTGTTGAGGAACCGCCAGCAGAACCAGACGATCTCTGGACCTCCTGCTCCTCCTGTTGAGGAACCGCCAGCAGAACCAGACGATCTCTGGACCTCCTGCTCCTCCTGTTGAGGAACCGCCAGCAGAACCAGACGATCTCTGGACCTCCTGCTCCTCCTGTTGAGGAACCGCCAGCAGAACCAGACGATCTCTGGACCTCCTGCTCCTCCTGTTGAGGAACCGCCAGCAGAACCAGACGATCTCTGGACCTCCTGCTCCTCCTGTTGAGGAACCGCCAGCAGAACCAGACGATCTCTGGACCTCCTGCTCCTCCTGTTGAGGAACCGCCAGCAGAACCAGACGATCTCTGGACCTCCTGCTCCTCCTGTTGAGGAACCGCCAGCAAAACCAGACGATCTCTGGACCTCCTGCTCCTCCTGTTGAGGAACCGCCAGCAGAACCAGACGATCTCTGGACCTCCTGCTCCTCCTGTTGAGGAACCGCCAGCAGAACCAGACGATCTCTGGACCTCCTGCTCCTCCTGTTGAGGAACCGCCAGCAGAACCAGACGATCTCTGGACCTCCTGCTCCTCCTGTTGAGGAACCGCCAGCAGAACCAGACGATCTCTGGACCTCCTGCTCCTCCTGTTGAGGAACCGCCAGCAGAACCAGACGATCTCTGGACCTCCTGCTCCTCCTGTTGAGGAACCGCCAGCAGAACCAGACGATCTCTGGACCTCCTGCTCCTCCTGTTGAGGAACCGCCAGCAGAACCAGACACTTTGGTCTCTGGGTGCTTTTTATACCAATTTAAGGAGGAAATTTCACCTGCAGATTAATCAGCTGTGAATGATGTCGTAATGTTTTAGCCAATCAGAAACGATGTCGTCTGTTTGGACGAACTCGGGTTTTAATTTTCACGTAATGAAGGTGGATGAAATAAAAACGTGTATTTTTGTTTAAATATCATAAATGTACACAAAAATAAACTTTGTTCGTTACATTTGTTGTGTTCCGACTTTCTGACAGCATCCAGACGTCGTTATGAACTTCTCCGTCATTCAGTTGAAGATTTTGGGAGTGTTTCTCCTTTTAAACAGGATATTTGTTGGTGTTTTGGATATCTGGGTTTTTCTGTAGGCCGTCGGATTCTCCGTGTCTCCGCAGGACGACTCGTTTGTCTTTGTGTCTGACATCTGCTGCCAGCGTGAAATCAGACAGACACTGAGGTGAATCTGCAGCTCGTTGCTGATTCTTGCATGTTAAACCGTCTCAGCCCCCCCCCCCCCCCCCCCACACACACACACACACACACACTCACACACACACTCACACACACACACACGCACATTCAGAAGGATTAGCGTAGTCTCTCGGGAGTACCAGGATGCTCCCGTTTGGCACCGAGCTCAGAGATAATCCCCCTCTTCTCTTTGGTTGATTTGAATGTTTTTAGCCTCAGGATGGTTCTCCTCCTGCTGTAGGTCCTCCTCCTGCTGTAGGTCCTCCTCCTGCTGTTGGTTCTCCTCCTGCTGTTGGTTCTCCTCCTGCTGTTGGTTCTCCTGCTGCTGTTGGTTCTCCTCCTGCTGTAGGTCCTCCTCCTGCTGTTGGTTCTCCTGCTGCTGTTGGTTCTCCTCCTGCTGTTGATTCTCCTCCTGCTGTTGGTTCTCCTCCTGCTGTTGGTTCTCCTCCTGCTGTTGATTCTCCTCCTGCTGTTGGTTCTCCTCCTGCTGTAGGTCCTCCTCCTGCTGTTGGTTCTCCTGCTGCTGTAGGTCCTCCTCCTGCTGTTGGTTCTCCTCCTGCTGTAGGTCCTCCTCCTGCTGTTGGTTCTCCTGCTGCTGTAGGTCCTCCTCCTGCTGTTGGTTCTCCTCCTGCTGTTGATTCTCCTCCTACTGTTGGTTCTCCTCCTGCTGTTGATTCTCCTCCTGCTGTTGGTTCTCCTGCTGCTGTTGGTTCTCCTGCTGCTGTTGGTTCTCCTCCTGCTGTTGGTTCTCCTGCTGTTGGTTCTCCTCCTGCTGTCGGTTCTCCTCCTGCTGCTGTTGGTTCTCCTCCTGCTGCTGTTGGTTCTCCTCCTGCTGTCGGTTCTCCTCCTGCTGCTGTTGGTTCTCCTGCTGCTGTTGGTTCTCCTCCTGCTGTTGGTCCTCCTGCTGCTGTTGGTTCTCCTCCTGCTGCTGTTGGTTCTCCTCCTGCTGCTGTTGGTTCTCCTCCTGCTGTTGGTTCTCCTCCTGCTGTTGGTCCTCCTGCTGCTGTTGGTTCTCCTCCTGCTGTTGGTTCTCCTCCTGCTGTTGGTTCTCCTGCTGCTGTTGGTTCTCCTCCTGCTGTTGGTTCTCTTCCTGCTGTTGGTTCTCTTCCTGCTGTTGGTTCTCCTGCTGCTGTTGGTTCTCCTCCTGCTGTTGGTCCTCCTCCTGCTGTTGGTTCTCCTGCTGGTGTTGGTTCTCCTCCTGCTGCTGGTTCTCCTGCTGCTGTTGGTTCTCCTCCTGCTGTTGGTTCTCCTCCTGCTGTTGGTTCTCTTCCTGCTGTTGGTTCTCCTGCTGCTGTTGGTTCTCCTCCTGCTGTTGGTCCTCCTGCTGCTGTTGGTTCTCCTCCTGCTGTTGGTTCTCCTCCTGCTGCTGGTTCTCCTCCTGCTGTTGGTTCTCCTGCTGCTGTTGGTTCTCCTCCTGCTGTTGGTTCTCCTGCTGGTGTTGGTTCTCCTCCTGCTGCTGGTTCTCCTGCTGCTGTTGGTTCTCCTCCTGCTGTTGGTTCTCCTCCTGCTGTTGGTTCTCTTCCTGCTGTTGGTTCTCCTGCTGCTGTTGGTTCTCCTCCTGCTGTTGGTCCTCCTGCTGCTGTTGGTTCTCCTCCTGCTGTTGGTTCTCCTCCTGCTGCTGGTTCTCCTCCTGCTGTTGGTTCTCCTGCTGCTGTTGGTTCTCCTCCTGCTGTTGGTTCTCCTGCTGGTGTTGGTCCTCCTCCTGCTGTTGGTCCTCCTGCTGCTGGTTCTCCTCCTGCTGTTGGTTCTCCTCCTGCTGTTGGTTCTCCTGCTGGTGTTGGTCCTCCTCCTGCTGTTGGTTCTCCTCCTGCTGTTGGTTCTCCTGCTGCTGTTGGTTCTCCTCCTGCTGTTGGTTCTCCTCCTGCTGTTGGTCCTCCTCCTGCTGTTGGTCCTCCTGCTGCTGTTGGTCCTCCTGCTGCTGTTGGTCCTCCTGCTGCTGACGTCTGGGCCGGTTCGGGTTTGGGTCAGGGAGTCGGATTTGATGGACTTTACAGTAAAAGAAACCGAAACCAGACGTTTTCAGCAGATTTGCTCGACTCAGATCGGTTCGGGCGGTTCAGTTTCATCATCAGTTTTAGGGGTCAAAGTTCAGGCTGAGCCGTCAACAGGAAGAATCGGACCAGGGAGAAAAATACAATATAAATACATTCCCAAAGCAATTCCCATCACCCGCCAAACATTAAAATATAAGACCTTGTGTTGTTGAGGAGTGTTGGTTATAACAGTATAGTTACAGGTGTAACTACAACAATACAGCTGCAGCTGTAACTATAATCAGACTCAGAGCATGTTAAGGTTTGATCTGACTAATGGGGCCTTCGGGTTGTCGGGGAAACTCCCTGATTATGACATCATTCATGATGAAACAGCTCCATATCCTGCTGAGGTGATGTCATGTTTCTATGAATCACCGACTCTTGGCATCACACCCAGATAGCTGTATGGAAAGCCGAACGTGACATTTTTCACCCTTTCATGCTGTTAAAAATGATTTTCCCTCCTCTAGAGACGATTCCACCAGTATGGAGTTCAGTTTGTGCCAAATGAGAAAACTAACGGTGTTTCTACTCGTGACCTCACCGGGAGGAACGTTTGTGTTTCCCAAACCCAATAAAAACGTGTTTAAGGTAGGGCTGCTCAATTATGGCAAAAACAATAATCACGATTATTGTGACTGAAATTGAGATCTCGATTATTTAAGACAAATTTTCAATTTATGTTGATTTAATTTGTTTTTATTCAGTCATAAAATTGCTCAGGGCACAATCAGGACAAAAATAAGAAACAAGATGATCACTAAAATAACTCCTGATTCCCAGTATAAAAAGACCAATATACTTATAGCTCATAGTTTATGACCCAAGGGCTATAGACCTTGGTTTAACTCATGTAAGTCTAACCAGTACAGACCCAAATACCAATATCTGGCAAATACTGACAGCAAGAATTATTCAGTGGCATTCATAACAAATACATGCAAATAAATTGATGTTCACAAAATTTTGCATAACATTTATTGAGTCGTGTCTAGGTGCTGTAGGAGCGTGCACTAGCACCGTGTCCTCAGAGAGATTAGTTATTATTTATCAGTGTGAGGAACTTATTTCTACCTTATTTATAACCATGTATGTACAAGTCCATCAGTTAATGTAATAATTGTCCCAACCACAGCTGCACCCCCCAACCCGGTCTCAGCAATCAGGGGCAAGCTGCACGTGTGTTTAGCACGCGCACATTTAGCTGTTTTTATCGGCTCAGAAGTCCGCAGGTGCGGTGTGTGTCATTCACTCTGGTTACTCCAACAGGGAGCCAGCTCCAAGAGCTGTGTCTTTAGCGACCGACACATCACTACATCATTCCCTTTCCTAAAGTCCTGAAGAACGGTCCGGAGTGCAGGCGGAGTGTTTAGCTAACCTGCAGGAAATGTCGACGACAGTTATCCAGAAAGTAGCTAAGGGTCACCAGAGATATTTCTGAGATGTTCGCTAGGTACCTTTAAGATTTAAAAAGTCAAGAAGGGGGTCTGAAAAGCTGTAAGTCACCAAGTTGGCAACACTGTGGGAGGAGCGCTTCATTTGCAACTTGGGTTGTCACGATACTAAAATTTCTAACTCGATTAGATACTGGACAAAAAACTCGATGCTCGATTTCGATACTAATTAAAAACACCAATTTATTGAACAAGTTTATTCAAAAAATAATATTCCTCAATTTATATTGCAAAAATTAAATGTTAAGAATTAAGTGTGTAAAGTGCTTAAACCTTTCAAGTATCAGCATTTTTTAAAACGTGCATACAAAAACTGGTGAAAGTTAACACTTTAAATCATGAATTGTCTCACTATATATACACTATTAGCAGAGTGATGTTTTGCTGCTTAAACTCTGTTTAAGGTGCATTTTTGTCATAAGATGTAATGCCGTATGTTTTGTTCTGTACTTTTGAACAACTCTGTTGGTCAATAAAGGGAGAAAATGAATTTCTCCACAGTAGGACAAAGGTACATCTACCGGTAATCTTAATGAAAACAGATTGGCGCACGGCAGTGACGTCATTAAAAGCGCCGGTTAGATTAGCCGCAGCTAGTCTGTTCACGCCTAGAAATCCCAGACCCGCTCCAAACGAACAGGGGAATCCTGTTAATGATTCCTAACAAAACCTTTCGACATGAAGATGTTTTGGTGCAGATAATGTCTTATTTCGAGGCTGCACCATGGGCGCCCGTCCACACCCGTTATATGGATATACGCAGACGGTGATTCGGCGATGGATCTAAATACCCCGGGGAATCCAAGTAGTACCAAAGTTGTCAGCGTGAGTAAACAAACGTACTGCATGCTAGAAATTAAGACCGGGTTGCAATAAACGGGAGTTTCCTTTAAGCACATAAGCGTGAATATACAACTACGTGTCGGACTTGGTATGCTAATTAAGTTGGGCTGTGAAGCGCCTCCAAGTTCGCTGTTTATGTTTTTGTTTATTTATTTGGCAGACAAAACTTGGATCGGAGACAACTCGCGTGGAAAATTGCTATGTAGCCATGCGGCGTCTTCTTCTGTTTGTCTGGGAGGCGGAGGCTGCTTTACGGCATCTGGCTGTCGTGCGTGTCGGTGTACTTGAAGAAGGCTGTGTATAATAGTCCATAATATCGATACCACAGGGATGGAATATCGTATTTAGATACCACTTTTAGCATCGATTTATATCTAGGTATTGGTTTTTTTGACAACACTATTTGCGACTCAGGGCAGCACAAGTGGGAGGAGCAACTAATCGGCTTGTTTTGTTTTTATAATCGTTCGAAACTCGGATCGTAATTGGTATTAAGGTAAACCAGAACCATCGGGTTGGAGCAGAAACTGGTTTCGGTGCATGAGGGCTGCATCGGTGCATCCCTACCAAACACCACTGATCTGTTTCCCACCAGCCTCGGCTCTCGGGGTTGAACCAGTACCAGCGGACCGGGTCGGGCCACGTTCCCGTTTCTTGTGCCGAAGCTTCTAAGTGTAACTGTGTTTACACATGGCAGAACATCAGGAGATCCCACCCTCCTGGAAACGGCCCGAATAAAGAAACAAGCCTGCACTCTGCACCGTTTCCCATGAGCCCGACCTACCAGAACCTTTACATGGCCCATTTATCCGAATGGGCTTTCACCCGCAGCTCGCCGCACTCGGAGGAGCGGCTCGGAAAAGTCATCAGGTCCTCATTACCGTCATTACTATAATTAGGTTCTATATTTAAGCCCGTGAAACGAGGCCAGATGAGTGTGTGTGTGTGTGTGTGCGTGTGCGTGTGTGTGTGTGTGTGTGTGTGTGTGTGCGTGTGTGTGTGAGACTAAACCCCCCCCCCGGGACCTGCTGCAGTGGTATGGGTTCTGGAAGCAGGTTGTTTAGAATGGTTGCCATGGCAATCCTGGTTTCTCCCAGGTTTTTGTGTTTCTGTGTCCAAAACCGCCGTCGTTGGTATTAGAATGACGTTTGGACCAGAGAGGAACCAGAACCACCCAGAGAGCTCTTACTGGAACCAAAGGTCTTGCAGCTTGGCGCCAAGAATCACGTTGGTTCTGTTTGGCTAAAGGTCAAAGGTGACAGATCATCTGCTGCTGTGGCCCCAGACTCTGGACCTCTCTCCCTCTGAGCCTGAGATCAGTGGACTCAGTGGTCTCCTTTAAACTCACCTGTTCAGGCTTTTGTATGACCTCCATCACCTCCCTCACCTTGTTCTGCTCTCCCTACCTATTCCACCTTCCTCAGGATCCACTGATTTCCCTCTTTCCTGTTCACTCTCTCTCTCTTTCTTAACATTTTTTAAATCATAATTGTCTATTTTTGCTCATTTTAAATATATTTTTAAAATTTTCTAAATTATTTTTTATATTTTTACATTTATTGCTTTTGCGAAGCGCCTCGTGGTTTTTATCTCGAGAGGCGCTATAGAAACGATATTTTCTTCTTCTTCCGTTTGTGCGGATTCAGCCAGGATTCTGATCCAGGTCCGAGTCTCCAGAACCACCGAGCTGGATTTCAGCTTTGGCCTTCCCGGTCTGGTACCGTCGTTTGTCTGGGTCAGAGGTTCGGGTGCGTTCGTGGGCCGAGGAAACCGTTTCTATGCGTGTTTACTCTGATTGGGCGACGTGTTTGAATGTCGGCTGGTTCACAAACCCGCTGATCAGATCTGTTTGGTGATGAAGCCGAGTCGTAGAACTCCTCCTCGTCATCGCTGCTCTTCACCACTCGGTCGCTGACTGCAGCAAAACAAGACTTAATGTAAAAAAAAATCCAAAACATCAAATCTTGGTTGTGAAGGTTTAAATCTCCAGTTTTATTTGATGAAGCTGACGCTTAGATGTATGTCTGTACAGGAAGACGGACTGTTTGCCATCCTGCTACAGGAGCCCAGAAGGGACAAATAAAACTTTAGTTGTCGGTTTGAAGTAGAAGAATCCAGTCTGAGCCTGAGGACGTAGAAACGTTCTTCAACCTTTGAACGCGATAAAAACTCATCGGCGTGACGACGAGGACACGCCCAGTCGCCTCCTCCTGGCTTCAGACACGTCTGCTGTTACCGGTGACCTTTGCCCTCAGATATCTGATTCACTGGTTACAATGTTTGCGTGTTTGAAACCAGTGAGAACCTGTGAACAGCGTCAGCCCATTTCCTTGGATCTGTGTGGTCCCTGAACTCACCACGACGTCACACTCAGCTCAGCTCAGGGGGGAGGGGAGGTTTCAGGCTGAAGATGGTTTTAGATGGAGATGCACTGATTCTGCTTTTTAAAGCCGATACCGATTTCTGATTCTTGACCTGCTGCTCCAGATTTCCCTCTAAGACGTGAACGGTATGCAACTTTTAAAGTTTCTGATTGAACCTGATTGGATCCAGGCCTCCTCCTTACCTCAGTCATCCCTCGGCGTGGTTCTCCATCAGGAGGAGGAACAGAAGAAGAACGTTGGCTCTAAATAAAGCCTCCAGCAGACTGACGGGAAGCTGCCCGTGGTTTGGTTTGGGTGCTTCTGCGTTGATGCCAGCTGGGCGCAGATATTCTGGTCGTTGTTGTTTGGTGTCAGTGTGTTCAGGAGGACAGAAGGCATGTCTGCTCCCGCTGCTGGCTTAACCTCCTCAGCGAGGGTCTGGATGTTCTTCTGCATCAGGATAATTGTTTATCTTCGTCAAACACAGACCCTGCAGGCTTGTTCTCACGTGAGGGAGGACGGGTCAGAGCCGCGGCCTTTATGACCCTCAGAATAAAATACGATCAAATGAAGGAACCAAGTTCACAAAGGAGTTTCCAAAACATCTCCGAACTTTCGCCGGGGTTCTCGCGGGGCCTCACCCTCCGTCTGTGTTTACGCCGGTATCTCACAAGCCTGATTGTTCAGTCTGTCCCTGAACTCACCACGGTTATTTCCCATGACCAGATTCAGGTTTTATCATAAGGTGAGTTCTGTAAACTCCAGTTCCCTCAGATGAGTCAGAATGGGTGGGTTAGGAGGTCCAGGGCGGCCGGGCCCACCAACGGTACCAGAAACAAACCCACGGCTCTCCTGGAGCTGTAAAGGCTTTGTGTTCTGATCAGAGATTATAATCTGATTTAATCCTGCAGAGTTTCTTCTTCCTGTTTGTTTTCTTCTCATTCCGACCCAGACGGATCCAGAACCTGGAACTGCCAGGTTCTGGATCAGGCAACGTGCCCTTGAGCAAGTCACGCACATCTTAATTGCACCTAATGGGGCGTGCACGGCTGGAAGTGCACGGCCGCTCTACGAAGGTTGAAAACAAGCATTCGTGCCCGTTTCCTCCCTCCTGCTGATGCGTTTAACGAGCTAATCGGTCCTAAATGCCGCGGCGCTGGGGGCTCGTTACCCATGAGCCCTCACCAGACCTTCCCAAAACCCTGAGAAGATCCTGTCAAGTTCAGGTTCAAGCGCAGCTGAAGGTCGCGAGGTCGTGTGACTGCACGGCCTTTAGCAGCTGCTGGGGGCGGGGCTATGATGCCCTACGGGGTCATGATGGGAAATGTTCACCAGCTTTATTTGTAATCACCAGATTTAAACATGGATGAAAGCTGTGGTGTGTGTTTGAACCGTTCGGCGCGTCTAACAACAGTTTTGTTTCTGTGGCTGCAGAACCTGATGGCCAAGGCGTTGTACGACAACGTTCCAGAGTCTCCCGAGGAGCTGGCGTTCCGGAAGGGGGACATCCTAACCGTCATCGAGCAGAACACCGGCGGCCTGGAGGGCTGGTGGCTGTGCTCCCTGCGCGGCTGTCAGGGCATCGCTCCCGGGAACCGCCTGAAGCTGCTGATCGGACCCATGTTCGAGGCCCAGTCGTCGGGCGCCGCCGCCCAGGCTCCTGCTCCGAGCCTCCAGCAGCAGGGCCTCTACCAGGTCCCACCGAGGAGCACGCTCAGCGCTGAGAGCGCACCCAGCAAGGTGAGAGCTGCTCCCTTTATCGGCTAATCTGGCAGTTAGCTTTCTGGTGAATCCAGAGGAGGAATTACCCAGCAGCTTATGGGGTTTATTCTGATGAGATTAACGGAAAAGCTCGTCATTAGAAGCAGCTGCAGAGGTAGGATGGAACATGAGCAACCGGTCCAAGACCCTGGCCCGGTCCAGGTCCAGGTCTCCTAAATCTTCTGGTCTCCATCACTTTTCCAATGAGCAGCTGAACTTCTGCCTGCAGGAACGGGTCATGTTCAGACGGTCTAACCGGGCCGGTGAGACCCGGTTAGCTGCTGTTAGCTCGTCCTCATCCTGCTGCTGCACCGCTCAGCAGACCTTCAGGACAGCAAGCTCTCACCTCTTTCCAGCCTTCAGCTGAAGCTCAGGATTCCTGAAAGTTTAAGCTCTCCTCCTCCTCCTCCTCCTCCTGCTCCTCCTGCTCCTCCCCCCCTCCTCCTCTGGCAGGTCTGTGGGAACACGAGGAGAAAACTTTCCCGGTTATTCATCCGTGTAACTTCTCCAGACGTGATCGGATTAGAATTAGAACCTGAAGAGGTTTTTAGTTGAATCAATCCGGTTGTTGCCGGAATGATCTCAGGTGTGTTTCAGCACCTGTCGGCCATCCTGGGGGGTCCAGTGGTGATGAAGTGGGTGGAGCTCAGATCCAAGGTGATGGACGATCTTCTCCCTGAGATGCTGGATGAACCCCATCCCGGCCTCCTGAGGTTTGGCGGCTCCTTCCTCTCTGGCTGCGGATCTTACGGCCACACAGAAAGCCCGTTCATGCAGAGCAGCCTGTCCCGGTTCTGCTGTTGGCTCCTGTTCTGACTCAGGCGTTTGGGTTAGATTTCTGCTCTCATCTGCTCCTCCCAGACGGCCCGTTTCGTCTCTGTTCTGATCCGATCAGCTGACTGGAGCCATGAAGAGGTTCTGCTGCAACAAAAGGTTTGATGAATTCCAGTAACGGCTCCTGGGTCACGGGGGCGTGTCGTCCGTGTAGATAAAGGTCCGGGTAGCGTGTAACAACAGCTGCTCCGGCTCCCGATCAGGGACCATCTCCTCCGGGACCTGGACCCATCCTCCAGCCCCTCGGATCCAACTGAAGGTCCTAAATGATCATCAGCTGCAGATGCGGAGCTTCGGACTGATTTAGTCCGATCCCAATAAACATTTCCAGGTTTTCTCAGAATTCTGAAGACCAGACTAAACGATCCCAGATTGTCTGAGCGGCGTAAACTAAACTAAAAGCTAACATCTTTGGTTCGGTCGACTACAGATTTAGATAATTTAGCAAACCACAGGCGTGAGACGTCTAGCCCTAAGCCATGATCCTGGTGCTTCGTCTTCTTCCAGGATTCTCTCATCTCAGACATGTCCACTAAATGCCCACGACTTATTCCAGATTATCACTGCGAGGGATTAAAACGCTGCTTTGATCTGAGCGGCTGGTTCTGATGGGACCCGTCTGCTCTGTTTGGGCCAGACGTGCTGTGGTGCTTCGATGAGCTGGTTTGTCCTGATGGGTTAGGGAGGTGAGGAGAGAGAAGCTGCTGCGTGTCCGCAGCTCCAGCTGGAAGGAAGTGGTTTCATGTGTCGAGCAAACGAAAAGGTGTCAAATGATGAATTTCTGAGAAACACTAAAAGTCTGACGGAGCAGGAATAAACCCGGACGCTGCCGCTAAAAGCTTTCTAGGTCTGAAACTTCCTGCTAACAGGAGCGCTCATCAGCTGGCCTGGATCTTTACGTTTAAAGCAGCTTTTGTTGGAATCCCGGAAGACCGGGGAGCGTCGCTCAGCTCCGCCTGCCTGAACCTGAACCTGCTGCTGAGTAAACACGCGGCTGCTGCAGGCTTCTCACCTCCGTATGGGCGGGGGGGGGGGGGGGGGGGGGGGGGTCAGCTCACACCTGAGCGGGAACTGATGTTTGCTCACTTCCTGCTTCACTCCATGACGTCATCACTCTGTGACGACTCAGGAGGTGATGTGGACATGTGCCCTCCAGCAGGTGCAGCAGCTTTGAGATGACAGGCTGATGTGTGACGGCTCCCGGTCAGAGGTCATCCGGAGACACGCTGCTAAATTCCTGCTTCAGTCCCATCCGGATGACGCTGCCGCACGACGTTCAGACGCCGGTCTGCCGGAGGCGGGTCTTGGTGTGAACGATCAGCTGGTCCTGGTAAAGCCACGCCTCCTTTAGAGGAACTCGAACCACGCAGCGGCTCTCCTTCAGAAACAAATCTTTTAATTCACCGTCTTCGCCTCCAGGAATCTTTTCCAGATGTGCCAGAGCGAGCTGTGATGCATTTAGGAGCCCGTGGGAAAAGCTAAACTCACAGTACTTGGTGCAGAAAGCCACCTTTGATCTGATACTCGGGAGTTAAGATGCCGTCACAAGTTGGGTTTTTGTTGTTTAGTTTGACTCTAGGACGGTCTGGAGCTCCCTAGTTGGGATGCTGCCCCCGCGACCCGGACCCGGATAAGGGGAGGAAGACGACGACGAGTTTGACTCTTTTTTAACTCAGAAGGGACCAATCAGGGCTTCCCGTCATCTCTAGACCTGTTTGTGGCTCGTTACCGCGGCGACTGAGCAGTAAAGGTCTTCTGGTGTTAGTTGTTCCTCTGGCGCTTTAACCTGTGCCTCTCAGCGCCGACCCTCAGCGCTCTGCCGCGCGATGCCTTCACAGACAGGAATGTGGCTGTGAGCTTCTGGAATCACTGATGAGAAACATATGGAAAACCGTCAGTCAGACTCCAGCTCACGTGAATGGAATTCCTCCCCATAGAAGGAATCTCGTTTTCCGCTCCTCTCCGTCTGGTTCTGAGGTCACATTCCACAAATGCCACCGAGAAGCTGCTTGGATCCGGACCTGCTCCGAGGCCTGCGGCCGACCCGGGGAGCCTCTGCCAGGAAGTCTCAAGCATGGATCTGAGCCTGAACCCTGTAGTGGGGGTCAAGGGAGGTGAGCTGGGCTCAGGAAGGACATTCCCAACATTCCTCTTGTCTTTGAGGTTTGGTAGAGTAAACGAGACGGATCAGGAGGTGTGGAAAGCCTGATAAGCGCTGACGGGAAGAGGAGAAGGCTAACGGGGTCATATTAAACGTTTGGGCTTATTTATCATGGAAGAACTTTCCAAACGGCGTTTTGGTGCGGGAGTTTAGGGCGGGGGTGGCGTTGGTACCCGAATCCCTCAGCGCTGTTCTCTCTGCAGCTCCGAGTTCCCGTTGGCGAACGGGATTCCTGCGTCGGGTACGGTGAAACGAGGAGGGGCGTGTCCAAAAAGATCAGCCTCACATGCTGCGGGGTCGCTCGGGGACGAGGAATGAGCCGAGCGGTGGGAGAGTCTGACGGGCTGTTTCTGTTCTCTGCTGTGATTGGACAGGTGGTGGTCCCGACCAGAGCGGGACAGTCCTACGCCTTCGGCCCCGGACAGCACAACCAGCAGGACCTGTACGACGTGCCGCCCAGCAGGTCTCAGGGGGTAGGTGTCCCCTCCTGATGCGTTCTCCACCTGATCAGGAGGAGGAGGTCCTGTTGTGACCCCGGTGTTCTGACCCAAACCCGCAGCCAGAGAAAATCTGTAGTTCCCTCCTGAACTCCAGGCTTGGCTCAAAAACCTGGAAACTCAGCCTTTAGGCATCAGATGACTTTTATTATTTATTCCTAAATATTCCATCTTTTTGCTGTTTGAAGCTGCTGAACTCTGTTTTTAATCCTTTTCTAAAAGCATCTCTTCTGTTTCAGACGTACGACGTTCCGCCAGGTCACATGTTCCTGAGTCAGCCGGGCGGAGCCAGGAACCAGGGAGTCTACGACGTTCCCCCGTCTCAAGTGGAGCCCAGAACACAAGGCGTTTACGACGTGCCCCCGTCCTCGCAGGGGGTAAGAGCGCAGCCCCCGAGCCTTTTACTGTCGGTAGTAAATGAGTCGGTGACGTTTATGAGATTCCTGCGGCTCCTCTGAGCGAGCGCCTCGGCAGCCAGTAGAGTTCCCAGAGCTGTGGCTTTGTGTTTAAACTTCATCTGTCAAAAGGTTTCTATTTCCAGAAGCTCTTAGATTTCATCAGAACCGCCGAGGCGGTTTGTTAGTAATAACATGAAACACGCTCAGACCCGCTCTTACTCCTAATTACAGCTGGCTGCTCCCGTCTCGCTGTTCCAGATGGAAATCACTTACAGCCCACAGCCTAATTCCCCCCGCTGAGCTCCCAGGATGCTTTGAGGCAGAGCGGTCGGGTTGCAGCAGGGTCAGAGCTTCGCCACAGTCGGGAACGTTTTAAACGCGTCGCTTTTTCCCGAGTAGCCGGGAAGCTGCTGCTGCTCAAGCTAAATCCAGGCTGGAAAACTGGGAAGTGGTGTGGGAGCTCTGCGGGACCATCCGTAAGTCTGGAGCAGACTCGGATGACTTCAGGATAAAATCCTGAAATCCCGTTCCGTGCCCGTTTGAGGTTCGGGAAGGAGATCGGACCGGCAGAGTCTGTTTCCTGTTGATCAGAATCTCTAATCATCTTGTTGTCCACAGATCTACGCGGTGCCCAGCTGCAGGACCAACGCAGCCCTCCAGGAGGGGAACTACGACTTCCCACAGCCCCTCAAACACAAACAGGAAGGGATCTATGACGTCCCGCCCCCTTCCCTCACCAAGCCCACCCCCAACCATCAGTCTCCTTACGATTTCCCCCCCAGCCTCGGGCCTGCCGCCCTCCGCCAAAACCCGAACCCCGACCGGAGCGAAGGCATTTACGATGTTCCTCCGACGGCTCTCCTTTCGGTTCTGGACCCCCAGCAGGACGTTTACGACTTCCCCCGGGGCGTGCCGGCCCCCCAGCTCAAAAACTCTGCCACTGACGGAAGCAAGGGAATCTACGACGTTCCAGTCCAGGAAGCTCGCGCGGTAGCGGACGTGACAGACAACGTGAACCGCCTGTCCTTTTCCAGCACCGGCAGCACGCGCAGCAGCATGTCCACGTCCTCGTCTTCAGCCGGGTCCAGCTCCGAGGGACGCCTGGTTCTGGACGTGGACGCTGCTGTGCAGAAGTTGTACCGCCTGCAGCAGGCGCTGGACCTCTCTGTCGGGGCGCTGCATTCAATGACAGCTTCCCCTCACTGGAGGACATTCCCGTTCATGGAGCGCCAGGCCAACGACGTCCGTGCGGTGCTGGATCGGGTCCGGGCCACCGTGGTGGACTTTACTACATTCTGCAGAGGAGCCGCGGCCAACGCCACGTCTCTGTCGGACTCCAGCCTGCACAGTAAGCTCCGACGGCAGCTGGGACGCCTGGAGGACTCTCAGCAGATCCTCCTGCAGACCTATCACGCTCTGGAGATTTCCAGCTGGGCTCAGAAGGCCCTGGCCTCATCCCGACCGCACCACCACAAGAGCGACGACCTGGACCGCTTCGTCATGGTGTCCAGGACAGTTCCAGACGATGCCAAGCAGCTGACTTCCACCATATCTGGGAACGCTGAGCTGCTGTTCCGACGGACGCACGCGGACGGGTCGCTCTCTAGCGGAAGCACGCCTGAGGAGAACGACAACTACGGCGGCCGGACCAAGGCCTTCCCCGCCCCCCCGGGCCAGGACAAAGACAGCATGAACAACAGTGAGAAGTGTGTGAAGAGCTGGATGGAGGACTACGATTACGTCCACCTGCAGGTCAGAACCTTTTACGGGTTTAACCGTTTAACTGTAGAGTTTTAGGTAAACGGGTCAAACAGAAAACACCACCTCTGATAACCTAAAGTGTAAAGTATAAGCGCCTTGCTCCGCAGCCGTGGGACCGGCTCATCTCATCCTGTTCCCGTTTCTTCCCAGGGGAAAGAAGACTTTGAGCGTCAGCAGAAGGAGCTGCTGGAGAAGGAAAACATCATCAAGCAGAACCCGGCTCAGCTGGGCCAGGAGCAGGTGAGACGGGAGAACTGGGTGTGGATAAGGAGGAAGGTTTAAGAGAATCAGAACCTGGGAGATGTTTGGGACGGGCTTTAGTTCTGGTTCTGGTGGAGAATAACCAGACCTCTGGTTGCTTCACAGATCAATCAGTTCAAGAAGCTGGAGCAGGAAGTGATCCAACCCGTGGAGAACGACATCCCCCAGTGGATCAGCGCGTCTCCGTCGGACCCGTCCTCCGTCCACGTCTTCTCTCGGGACCGCCAGCTGCTCGCCTTCTATTCGGCCCAGTGCGAGCAGCACTTCGTCACCCTCCTCAGCGCCGTGGACGCCTTCTTCGGCTGCGTCAGCGCCGGCCAGCCGCCCCGCATCTTCGTCGCCCACAGCAAGTTTGTCATCCTCAGCGCCCACAAGCTGGTCTTCATCGGGGACACGCTGTCCCGGCAGGCCGCCGCCCCCGAGCTGGCCAACAGGGTCATGAACTCCAGCAACGTTCTGTGTGACCTGCTGAAGACGGTGGTCACCGCCACCAAAACGGCCGCTCTGCACTACCCCAACACGGCCGCCATCCAGGAGATGGTGGACCGGGTCACGGACCTGTCGCACCACGCGCGGCAGTTCAAGGAGCAGCTGCTGCAGATGGCCTCGTCGTGATGTTCCTCCTGGCTGCGTGTGTAAATATCAGCTGTTTCCTGTAGATAGTTTTGTATTATGGTCTGTAGGTGCAGTCGTGGTGTCTCCGTAGAACTTTGTGGACTTTTCAGAACATTCCTGTTGTGTCTGAAGCACCTTATGAGCTGTAGATGTTGTTGTTTGTGGAGCTCGTCTCAGAGTAAACAACTAATCTGAACACGGGTCAGACTCGTCTTACTGACACAAGTTTTCAAACTACCAACCTTTCCTGAAAAGCAACCGGAGCCCGTTTGGCCCGGCTCTGTTCAGAACCCCTCGGCCGTTTAGATTTTCCTTCCATAAACAAGATTTTTGAACACCAGTTTCTGTCTGGGCCTGACTGGGTCGATCAGAACCGAGCCTTTAGAACCTGCAGCAGGTTTTCAGGAACCATCAGACTCTGTGGTTTTGTCTGAACGGGGGTTGAGTAAGTGAAGTGGACCGGTACCAAGGGCTCAGCAGACAGGTAGTAGCTCAGAACCAGAACCCAAGGTTCTGCCGAGTCATTTCCTCCTCTCGCCACAGACTGGTTCTGGAATTACAGCTCAGTTCCTCCAGAAGCTGCAGATGGAAACGCAGCGGTCCGGATGTGAGGGACGCGTGGCTTCGCCGGTACCACAACAGCCGGGCCTCGGCCCGCTTTGAGGTGGCTTCCATCCGGGCCTGCACGTGTGTCCAAGGCGAGACGGATGAAAGCAGGAGACTCTGAAGTTTCATCCAAACGCATCGACAACGATTCGCTATATAAAAATATTTCACTGGTCTCCTCCCGGTCCTGGTACCGGCAGGTTCTGGTACCAGCACATAAAACACTTCATTTATTTTTCTAAAGGTTTCAGCACCATAATTCCTGAAGTGTTCATTTTACAGAGCAGCTAAAACATAAAGAGTGATAAACAAACCAAATGTAAAAACTAAAAGATCCGCAGAGTTTGAATCTAGACTTTAAAATCTGCAGGTAGAGAAAAGTTGAGTCCAATAAAGACCAAAAAAACACGAAGGACGTGTTTGGATGAACAAAGGTAAGCATTATACTACCTAAATATTACCTTAGTAGTATTACTTTTACATTACTGTTGTTAAACATATCAGAACTGGTATTTCCCCAAAGGAACTAGAAAACTGCAAACAGGAAGTGTTTTCTCTGCGGCTGTGAAAGGCATTAGTCAAAAGCTGAACAGAAACATTAATAAATGAATTTTTCCATTTTTACATTAAAATAAACTTTTATATTGATGAAAGGTTTTAGCTTACCCTACAAACAAAGCCTGTCTTGTTTTCATCTCTGACCTTTGACCTGAAGTCAGGCCGTTTTCTGTCAGTGCGTTGCTGCCCCCTGCTGGTGGCTCTGGGAAAGACAAGATTACAGATTTAAATCCACCAAACATTCAGTAAAAACGGCCCAGACAAAAGTATTTCCCTAAGTGAAAAGATTCATAAAGATTAATTAAACACCCTAATATATAATAAAATATATTTTCAAATGAGATAAAGCAGGTTCCTCTGGGTCTCAGGATGCATTTTATTCACATTTATTTTTGTTGTTGGGCAAATTTTTATTTATTTTGATGTACAAATATAAATGGTAATGAAAAACGCATGCAGACAGTTTAACTTTTTTTTACTTTTATGTCTTAAATAATACATTTCTTAAAATAGTTTTATAGGAATAATAAATACATTTAAATATACTTTTAAATATATGTGAATTAGAAATGATCCAAAGTGACCAGCAGATGTTTTTTTCCACATTTATCTTTTTTTTTTACTTTAAAGCACAAAATCAAAATTCTTATTTTATTTTCAAGGCCTGCTGCTTTGTTTAGTGTGTGTGTGTGTGTGTGTGTGTGTGTGTGTGTGTACTTCAAAACTCTTAGAAGAATTTAGGTTAAGTTCACACAAATTGAAGCTTTTCAACACTATTTATTAGAAATTTTTTTAAAACCCTCTGCTGGTCTCACTTTTGGCCATTTCTTTACGCCTATATAGAATGTTAGCGTGATCTCGAAGGTGTGGCGTGAGAGCCTGTGAAGAGGGTAAAGTGCAATTGTAAGTCGCTTTGGACAAAAGTGTCTGCTAAATACATAAACATAAACATAAAGTGCGTGTTTCTCACGCTCATTGCGTGAGAATTGGCAGCCCTGAGTCCATCTGAGGAAAATTCTAGCTCCGCACCTGGCAGTTTGAGCGCGAAAATTCACCGTTTTCGCTAGACAACTAGCTTTAGCCGTAGCACAATGGATTCTTACAAACATCTAACAACAACTCTGTTGCTTTACCTGTGACAGGTGAACGTAGACGGTCTCTTTCGGACCGTACCGCCACGTTCAGCTCCAAGCAACTCATTAAAAAAGGACCGTCTTCATTGTGTAGTTCTAAGCAGCTAAACTGTAACCGATGCTACTCTGACGCTAAATCCAACATGGCGGCGACGCTCGTGCGTTGACTGGTGTTTAGGTTAAAACTGTTTCCCACTCTGCTTCAAACTGTTCCATATTTTAGCACGGATGGATACAAATCTCGGTTTTTGAACTTGTGTCATGTGTTTGAGCTTATTTCTGAGGAAACTGGGTTTAATGCCTTAGCCTTTACCACTCACAGACTTCTGTGTGTTTTGCTAATTAGGTATTTATATCCACTTTCAGAATTAATTTACATTTAACCTGCTGACGTCAACAAGCAGTAGCCTATATATTTTTAAAAAGTTTAAATATTTCTGTCTTTTCTGCAGCTGTTTGTGGAGTATTTTGGTGATCGATGAATATTTTTGCAGATTTTTTTTATTTTTAAGTTTAATTTTTAATCTCCGTTAACGTGAATCATCTGTTAAATATTTGTCAAACTCAGATGTGAACTGGTTCTTGCGACTATAGTTTTATTTATTTTTTATCTACACAAACTCTTTTGACCAAAGAAAGACTCCAGGGAACTTTTGTTCACTCATGTTTTTATTCAACACAATGATCCAGATGACGAGACGACCATGGGGGTTTTACTGGTTTTACTGTGAATGGTTTTACATAAACCGGTTCAGGGTTGGGTCAGGGATAGACAGATGAAGATGGATCAGTCCAGATCAACACCAGCGTCTACATGCCGTCTCTGATCATGGAGACATACGGCTCAAACCAGTTCCTCATCTCTTCCATTTTCTTTCCCAGAGTGGAGCCAAGGTCCCCGGTCTTGCTCTCCAGGCGCCCCTTGATGTCCTCGGCGGCCGTCTGAATCTTGGTCTTCATGTCCTCTACGTGGGACTGGAGCAGGTCATTCAGGGTAGAGATCTTGGCCTGGGCGTTGTCCCGGACCTGAGAGAAGTACGGGTCCAGCTGAGTCCTCATGTCCTCCACGTTGTCTGAAGCTCTGGTCTGAAGCTCTGTGATGTAATCAGTAATGTGTCTGAAGGACGAAGCAAGTTGGAACATTTTAATTACTGATATTTTATGTAGTGAAGAATCCGTTATAAAAACAATGACTTTCAGGACACGATGAGAACTGAAACTGATTGGATGGCTTCCCTTTAGAGCGTCAGCTCACCTCTGGATCTCCTGGGTGTCCTTATGCAGCCGTTTCTTCAGCTTACGGGTGTAGGCGGAGACCCGGACCTTGACGTCTTCAGCATTCTGCTCCATCATGCTCTGCAGCTCAAGGACGTATTTGTCCATCTGCTCGCGGGCCTCGCTTACGTGAGTGTTTAGCTTGTCTCCCAGCAGCTGCAGGTCTTTCCTGACTCGCTCGGTGGCCTCCTGGGTGTACGGGGTCAGCTTGGTCTCCAGGTGGTCCTTGTACAACGCCAGCTCCGACAGGCTGTCCTGGACCAGGGTGCTGAAAGACAGGAACCTTTAGTGGCTGGTTCTCTGATGAAACCAGGACCAGAACATTTCTAATCAGCTGGGAAACCAACAAACAAGAGACAGGTCAAAGTTCAACGGTTCTGATCCCAGGTAAACAGGCCGGAGGCCTCTGGGGTCAAGTTTGAGCCTGGAGATTAAGATCGGCTCAGAGACGAGGCGTTTACACGTCGACATGTTCAAGGAAAGGTTAAAGGTCACAGCAGAGTGAAATTAAACGATCCAGATAGCTAATGGGGTGCACCAAATAAACAATTTATTACAAAAGTTCAAAAAGTAAAAATGTTTTTGTCCTTTGATGTAGAGAAAAATAATCTGATAATCCCGTCGGTTCTACCTTTTGTTCACTAGTCTTAGTTTTCCTAAACATGCTCATGTCTCTTGTTCCTTGTTGGTTTAGTTAACAGAACAAGGTTTTGACTGTCTCACAGACTAAATCTGAGATTATTCCCACTCAGATTATATTATCCTGTGAACTCACTCAAGCTCTCGGCTGATCTGGGAGCTGCGGATGTCCTTCACCACCTCGTCGGCCTTTGAGTTCAGATCAGTGATGTAATCCTGGAACTTCTCCATGGTGACCTCCCAGGTGGTCTGCCAGTCGTCCTGAAGAACGCTCCGGCCATGGCAGCCTGGTGGCGCACAAGCACAGTTCTTTAAAACACGGAGGAACATTCAAAAGGATCCGTTCTGGGATTTTCTTCAGTGGCTGTTTTTACTGTTGGGTCTGTGACTCGTGTCGAGTCATCAAGAAAACAAAGGATCAGAAATATCTCCCGTGCATCGCTACAACGGCTAGTTTCAGCCAAAGATTCTCAAAGTGAGAGCAAACTTAGCTATTCCTGAGATTTCCGATTTAAATCCATTTGCACCCCTCATTTCCAGATTTCCGTCCTCCGTTTATTCCTTCTGCAGCTCACCTGAAAGCACCGCCAGTGCAAGAATGACAGCAAACGCCTTCATGATGACACAAGGATGGACACCTGCAACCATCAAGCATGAAAACTGCTTAGGTGAATTTGACCTTTTAACACGAGAACTCCCCCTAACCCGAGACTCACCTCAGATGTCTGACTGGATGCGTGACGTCTGTGAGGCCGACTCAAGCCGCCGTTCCGTATTTATACAGATCAGCTGTAATCAATCCCACCCAATAAACCTCCAGAGGAATCGTGACCTGCGTCCGAAGTTCCGTCCCTGAGCTGCGTTGTTGTCATCTTTTATTGCTGTGTGTGTTGTTTTGGCTCCACGTAGCGCTCCGAAGGCTCGCGTCACAGGTCAGGATTTTAAAAACACGCTGCTGGGGTGGGTGGTGTCCTGGAGGGACACACGACTCCCTCCTTGTGTGTTAAACATGTGACAGAAGAGTCCAGGAAACTCAAGAGTTTTTAGCTGATATCCAGCACGGCACGGAGAAGGTCAAAGGTCACGTTTGTATCATGAAAGTCAACTGAACAAACGTGTATCCACGCAGATTTAATGAAACTGGTGTAAGACCAAAACGTGTTCCAGAAATCCCCGTTCACACAGATGACTGAAGAAGTCATCAGTATGCGTGGACATTTACACCATCATAAGGAAACTAAGCAGAAAATTCCTCGGAAAGCCTCGATGCCGCATGATCCACACATAAGCCAACAACCTCATGAAAAACTCCTAAACCAGCTCATGAAACCAACCTACGTAAATGGGCTGCGTGGTGGCACAGTTGTTAGCACAGCTGCCTTGTATCAAGAAGGTTGCAGGTTCGAAACTCGGCTGCAGCCTTTCTGCGTGGAGTTTCGTGTTCTCCTCATGCATGCGTGGGTTTCCTCCGGCTACTCCGGTTTCCCCCACAGATCACAGCGCGCCCGATAGGTTCACAACTGGATAAGAGCGTCAGATTAATAAACATAAAAGACCCGCACTTGTTAAGCACCTTTCAGGGTCTGAGGACTCTAAGGCGCTTTAGACTACAGTCAATCATTCACCCTTTCACACACACGTTCACACGCTGGTGGTGATGAGCTACGATGTAGCTACAGCTGTCCTGGGGCGCAGTCACAGAGGCAAGGCTGCCGAGCTCAGGTGCCACCGGTCCCTCCACCACCACCAGCAGGCAAGGTGGGTTAAGTGTCTTGCCCAAGGACACAACAACAGAATTCTCTGTCCAGAGCTGGGATCGAACCTGCAACCTTCCGATTACCTTGCTCAACCTCCTGAGCTACTGCTGCCCTCAACCATCTGGTTTCAACCTGATCTGAAATCGTTTCCACGTGATTACTGCGGCACACTCATGATTTTCATGCTTTTTGGTGTGTTCGTGTTTACATGTTTATTTTTGTTTGTTTGATTTGATTGTTTATTCTTTTTACTTTTTAGCATTTGTTAGCTCAGATGTCTTTTATTTGTTGTGTGCTTTTACTGCCAGCACGTTGGTCATGTGGCTAGCTCCACACGAACAATGCTTCTATGCATGCAGTGACCCTACCAGGGCAGACCAAGCTGACGTAGCGCAAACGGGCGTTTGAAACGGTTCCAGGTTCTGCTTATTGATCATGTTTGTTAGCTTCAAGACGCCCAAAATGCTACCTGTAACATTTCGTTTTTAGGTAAACATGAGCACTAACCAACACTAGCAATGTGGCAGTTAGCTTAGAAAAGTTAGCAGCTAAATGTCATTTGAGCTAACAGTTTGCTATGGTTAGCTAGGGTTGTTGTAGCGTTAGCTCAGTTTGCTGCCTGTGATCAAAGATCAAAGGAGTTATTTGTGTGAATGCAACCATTTTCAAAAACACAAAACCAGCGAATCTTCATTAAAAACGTTTTCTAAGAAAGGAGCTGAGAGTAAACACCACAAGAGGACTTTGGTTCAGTAATCTTGTATTTTGATCAAAGCAAATCAGACATTTCATTAGGACTTAAGGAAATCATGACATCCTTGTGCTATCGATTAAAGACTCAAGGCTGATGCTGCCTCTTCTCCTGGTGTAGCAGACCAGGTATGGAGCTCATTAACATCTTGATGCAGTAAAGGTAAAGCTTTAGTTGAGCCCTTAATAATTGTTGGCTGCCCAGGTTCTCCACATGTCCCTCAGCTGGTCATTCATTTCCTCTTCATTGTCACTCATCCTGACACTATGCTTCTTTCCACGTGGCGCCATCTTCCTGTTGATCTCATTGGTTGTGGTGTCCAGCTGGCCTTCAAAGTTGTTGACCATCAGAAGAATGATTCCCTGGAATTCTTCCATGTGCTCATCTATTTTATTCTTGTCACATGTATACTTGGGGTAATGGTGCTTGTGATGATGATAATGGTGGTCAGGTTGATGGTGCTCATAATTCTGCATGTATTCACAGCTTTCATACATCTCGCCGTGGAGCTCTTGGATCTGCCCCATTATGCATTCCTTCAGGCCTTTGGGGTCCAAGGACTCAATGTAGTAGGCAATGTACTTCTTCATGTCTTCCATCTTGCAACGCAGTTGAGCTGCCATCTCTGTACTGTGGAATAGGACACCACCTTCAAGATCCTCCATAAATTCCTCCATGTGATACTTCAGGTTGTCTATTTCATGACAGAATTTACGGTAGAAGTCGTTGGTCCAAAGAACCACTTGAGTATACACCGTGTTGAAGAACCCATAGATGGCTTCAATGCTCGTGGAGATGAGTTCACTGCAAAGACACCAACACAACACTGATTAAAGCATGCCCCCCTTCAGGTTTGGAGTGTTTTCTAAAGTAAATCTTTATCGGTTGACAGTTTTCATAGATATTTCACTGAAAGGGAACCAAAACCAACAAATACTCTATAAACACTCTTTCAGAGTTCCAGAGAAACACTTTGGCATGAAGGATTTCTCACCACAGATTCTTTCCTGGGGCGGACTTCCTGATGTGCCACACATACTCTTTGCTGGTCATGGTTGTCTTTCCCACATAGTCCCAGAAAGCATTTTGCACCATTTCCACTTGATGTTGATAGGGACTTGTTTTTTTTTGGTTGTAATCGTCCCAATGCCCATGATATCCATGATGTCCATGATGTCCATGATGTTTATGATGTCCATGATGCCCATGATGTCCATGATGTCCATGATGTTTATGATGTCCATGATGCCCATGATGTCCATGATGTTTATGATGTCCATGATGTTTATGATGTCCATGATGTTTATGATGCCCATGATATCCATGATGTCCATACTGCTGCTGCAGCTGCTGCGGCTGCTCCTGCTGCTGCTGCGGCTGCTCCTGCTGCTGCTGCAGCTGCAGGAGCTGCTGCTGCTGCTGCTGCTGCTGGTCATCATAACCAGCATTACAGGCTGCAAAAGTAAAACAAAGATTAAAGCTTTAGTTATTTGTTGCCTTAGACACTTGGAAGAAAGAAGTTCTCTGACCTGTGAAGAAGACCAGGAGTAGCACAACCAGGATCTTCATGTCTGACCTGAGAGGAAACACCTATTTAGCTCTTTGAGTTCAGCTGTGTGCTGAAGTGTGAGGAGCTGGAGGACTACCTGCTCAGTCAGCTGCTGAATGTCAAGCGTGCCCTCTGGAGTATTTATAGGCAGCTGCCTGGTAGAGCGAACGCCTTGTGGTTAGAGCATGACGCCAGGTCGGGACAGCCCATCAGACAGGATGGATGTTCTCATGAACGTCATGTTCAGATACAAGAAACCCTGATATTGTCTAAACGGGACATTATGATGAGATTGTTTTCTGTTTGTGTGACACTTGATAGATTAATCATCAAGGAAGGAAAGACTCAACATGTTTCATCTTCATGTTGAACTTTGATTTAATTCTGTTATGTTTGGGTCTCTCTTTAAATTTACCAAGTTACTTTAGAGGCCCGGCCTGGAATCCTTGATCTGGTCTAGAGCCCCTGATCTGGTTTAGGACTCCTGGTCCGGTCTAGGACTCCTGGTCCGGTCTAGAATCCCTGATCTGGTCAAGGACTCCTGGTCCAGTCTAGGACTCCTGGTCCGGTCTAGAATCCCTGATCTGGTCTAGGACTCCTGGTCCAGTCTTGAATCTCTGAGCTCCCTGATGTTTTTGGTTCTGAAATAGCTAGAACGAAATCGCGTCCAATAAAAATTCAGTTGTCAGAAGGTTATGAAGGTAAATAATACAAAGGTACTAAAAATGTACTGAAATGCTGTTTAACTTCTTCAATTTTCTGTAGTTGAGCTCAGAGCTACGGGTTAAAGAGCTAAAATATTTAACTATTGCTCTGGATTTTTCCCAATAAAATGTTAGATTTGTTCAACAGAAAACAACAATAAACACATAAAAACTGTTTTCACATAAACATTTAATGAACTGATTTTGTTGTTCATTTTTTGTCAGAAATTCAAACAAAGATCATATTTAATTTTCCATTGGTGGTCCAGCAGTCTGGGCAGTTTTATAACGATGAATAAATCAGTGTTGCTGGTGTTCATTTTTATTTTGTTCTGCTTGTGATTTCTTTTGTTATAGAAATGAGTGAAACTCAGCTGATGGAGTTAAAGAATAAAGAAACAAACCAGTAAAATGACAGAAATCATCAGCAGATTTACTCGTTCTGGTTGAGAAAACCTGACTCCGTTTTTATCTGAATATCAGCGTGTATAAAAACAAATGTAACGCGTAATGATCTTTGTATCATTCTGCTTCAGTGTCTGAATGTTCCTGACAAACTCTGAGTTTTTATGGGTCAGCTAGATGTGAGAGAGACTTTGGTCCGGTTCTGCCATCTGACTCAATAATTATCTGTACTGGAGAACTCAGAGTGTCCTTAAACAGCCCACAGCCCGATAAGAAGGCTGAGCTGAGGCCGTCCTGCGGAGAAAAGCTGCTGATAAACATGATTTTATTAAACGCAGACAAAAGCCTTGAAGGGAAACTCCAACCTGGAGTCACACACGATCACATTTAAAGTAAAACCATCACACTTTATTTTTAACACCAAAACATTTAAGTATATGTTAAAAGTTTAAGAACAATGACATTTTCCTCAGTTTTAAACGGATTCATCACACTATTACCCATTCCTTCAGATTTTTGCTATATAATTAAAATTATGACCAAAAAAATGTAAAATTTGACTCAAAACTGCCAAAACAAGACTGAAACATTCATTTATTCATCTGAAAAGTTTTAAACATTTACAAAATATTTTTTATTTTAGTCTCATAAACTCTTAGCGTGAGCTACCTGTGTTTAGCCTAGCTGTTAGCTTCAAGACACAAAAGGAGTCCAGTTTCCTTCATTCGAACACATTTGGATTTCCACGACCTGACTGAGAACTCACCAACATAGCTGTTAGCTTACCGTTCTATCACAACAAGACAGAAATCAGCATGTGACATATTCAGTCATTTTAGTTTTTACATAAACTGTTCAGAGTGAGAGATTGTTGTCTTCTTTGACTTTTTAACCAGATTAGCAAGCTAACGTTGGTTACCCACAGCTAACGGTTTCCCTCCAATTAGCAGTGAATGCTATTGAAATACGGTTTGCGCACGATAGCACATTTGCCAAACAGCAACAAGGGCTTTAAAGAGCGAGTCACTCCACAATCAACTCTTTATGCTAATAAACTGTAAAAATGAGGGTCAAATAGTGTTTTAGACACGTGTGTATTTTATTTAAAAACTAAAAATTCAGCATAAAAACATCAGTCTAGCGCCTTCTTCAGTTCAACACTTAGCAGCAGATTGATTCTGAATCCCCATAAGCCAATGGCTAAAGCTTACACTGCTACGTAGCCTGTGCTGTGCTTTGTATCCGTACATAGCCTGTGCTGTACTACGTAGCCTGTGCTGTACTACGTAGCCGTACATAGCCTGTGCTGTACTACGTAGCCTGTGCTGTACTACGTAGCCGTACATAGCCTGTGCTGTACTACGTAGCCTGTGCTGTGCTACGTAGCCGTACATAGCCTGTGCTGTGCTACGTAGCCGTACATAGCCTGTGCTGTACTACGTAGCCTGTGCTGTACTACGTAGCCGTACATAGCCTGTGCTGTACTACGTAGCCTGTGCTGTACTACGTAGCCGTACATAGCCTGTGCTGTACTACGTAGCCTGTGCTGTACTACGTAGCAGCGCTGTGGCTGTAGGTCATAAAAGCATTGTGGTCGAGCCTTGTGGCGAGTTAGGAGTTCGATTTGCAAGTGAGTGTGTACGACAGTTAGCAGGTTAGCAATAGTTCAACATTAGCGTTGTCATAATCTTTAGCATAGCTTTCTCGTTATAGATACATATTCAGTGTTAGCTTGGCTGTTACACATTGTAGTTTCGTGTTCTATATCGTGAGCAAGTTGAGTTTATTGAAGGCTACTACTGTGTTAGGATGGGGAGATGGTGTTGTGTAGCGGGTTGTGGTAGCTCTGTGGGTTTGAACGTTTCTACTAGACTTGGAAATTGGGCGCTAGTGGTTGCACTCAGCTGGTGTAGCAGAGAACAGCGAGCTCCCACCTGATGCTCGAGTTTGCAACAAGCATTTTACCACTATTCCCCCACTAAGCAGATGGAGTTTGAACTGGGTTATCTGCAGATCTCCGTTTGAAGAGAGGTCGCCCCAACCAACCACTGGACGCAGCCCACCCACTCTGCAGCCCCGCCATGATGGAGACGTCCAGAGAAGAATAGAAAAAGGGTGAATTTGATTTGCACGAAAAAGCAGGTTGGCTAATGGGGCAGATGTTGTGTTGTCACTGAACCCCGAGCTGCTCTGGTAAAAAGGACAAAATATCACAAACTAAATCAAGTTTAAAAGTTTTCTTAGTTGAGTAATAAAATAATTGTTGGGAGATAATAAAATAAAGCAGTGAACCCATAAAATGATAAATATAAAGCTTAAGCTTTTAAAGGACATGAAGAACACCTGGATGTTCTACCTGTTCCAGATTATAATCTGATTTTGGAGGACGTGTGTCTCACTCATGGCAGGGTGGGGGAGGGGGTAAAGTCCAGGTGTAGTCAGACGTTGGACAGGTGTGTTTGTGTCCATCAGAGTTAATCTGACAGATTTATCCTGTAATTTGACTCCATCACAGCAGCAGTTAAACATTCTAGTGTGTGCAAGTGAGGTAAACAGTAAATCCGTGTAAAAATAACATATTAAGGATTTATGTTGATGTTTCACTAAAACATCCCCATATTTGGTAGATTATTTTTATTTAGTAGTTTTTATTGCAGTTTTATTAAATGTTTAATTTAAAAAAGACTCAAATGAAGGCTTTAAAACTCCTCGACTGTTGTTTTATTTTCTGCTGCGAGTCGGGTCAGAACCGTCCGGAACAAACTGCTGCACGTGAGCCGTTTAAGTGCTTTAAAACGTCCCCGTCTCGGTTCAGTACATGAGACACCTGAGTGATGTGGAGCGACAGCGGTGACGGGACCGGGTCCAGCAGGGCAGCTCCAGCAGGACTTTAACCTCCAACCGGACTATAAAACCCGGGAACGCCGGCCTGAGCAGCACCGAGTCATCCGGCGCTGACGGAGAACAAGCTGCCTGTGAAAGGTAGGAACTTCCTCAGAGCTTTCTGTAACTGATCCGAGTTACTAACCAACCCGTTTCACCCATCAGAACCAGTCCAGAGTCCCGTCATGAAGGTCCTCGTGGTTCTCGCTCTTTTCTCAGGTGAGTTCACCTCCTGTTTGAACTGATGTTAGCTGAAACCAGGTGACCAGGTGATGTTGACCTGCTGCTTCTTCCTCAGTTTGCCGGGCCAACATCCTGTGGGCCGACCCGCCCAAACCCAACATGGAGGTGGTGAGGGAGGCCTTCTGGGACTATGTTGCCAGGGCAACGCAGACCGCTGAGGACTCCCTGAAGCAGATCCAGGCATCTGAGCTGGGACAGGAAGTGAAGTAAGAGTCCAGTTTGATTACAGGTCGGAACCAGAACCCCTGATCCAGTCCAGAACCCAGTTTCTTTTCACTTTTCTAGTTTCTGCTCCCCAGGAGGTCTAAAGGACCTTTTCTTTGGACTTCGATGACACCAGAACATTTTCAGAATATGTGTGTCTCTGAACCACTCAGGCAGAAAGAGGATGAGCCTGAGTTGGGTCAAGCCACCAGAACCAGAACTGAACTAGCAGCAGACTGATCTGCTAGTTTCTTTTTAAAAACTGACAGGAATCAGAAGTTCTGGGAATCTTAAAGATGTTAAAGTGGATCAGGACCGGGTCAGAACCATGATGAAACTGTTTCTATTTTTCAGCACCAGGATTGCTCAGAACACCGACTGGGTGAACCAGTACATCGCCTCTCTGCAGACCCAGGTGGCCCCTCTGACCCAGGACTTCATGACCCGCTTTACCCAGGAGGCCGAGCGGCTGAAGGCCCGACTAGAGAACGACCTGACGGGTGTAGGCGACAACGTGAAGCCCTACGCCGAGCAGATGGTGCTGAAGCTCCAGAACCAGGTGGAGGAGCTGAAGAAGGAGATCGCTCCCTACGCCGAGTCCGTGGACCCAGAGGCCCTGTCGGCCGCCCTGCTGCAGAAGAGCCAGGCTCTGAAGGGGCAGCTGGAGACCAGCGCCACCCAGCTGCAGGCCCAGGTGGTCCCCTACACCGAGGACATGAGGCAGAAGATGGAGCAGAGCCTGGAGGACTTCCAGAGCAGTGTGCTTCCTCTGGCCCAGAGCTTCGAGTCCCAGCTGACCCAAAAGAGCCAGGAGATCCAGCAGAAGCTGGTTCCGTATGGAGAGGAGCTGAAGGCCAAGCTGGACTCCAGTGCTCAGGACCTGCAGGCTCAGCTGACGGCTCTGTGGGAGTCCTTCACCCAGAAGACCCAGTAAACAGACTCACATCTGATATGTTTATGTGAAAACCCGGTTCTGGAACATCTCACTGATCCAATAAAAGCTGCTGGTTTTTCACACAGAACCGACCCACGAGTTTTTATCCAAGTCCACAAAAACTTGAAGAGCAAGTCACCCCCTAACAGATTCTTACTCTGCTCCCACTTCCTGTTTGAAAAATGCAACAAATGCTGTTGCCTAGCAGACCGAGAGGGCGGAGCCGCTAACAAATACACACACAGGCTCACAACGGCGTTGTGACATCATATGGTACCAGCTAAGGTCATAGGGCACCTCTTAGCCAATAGTGATGGCAGATTTAAATGAAATGCAGAGCAGAGTTTACCTGAAGAGGGCGCAACACTGACAGTTTATCCACCACGTGTGTGTACCGCCCGGCGAGACACTCGCTACGTAGTTTATCAGCAAAAAGGTTGACTTGGGGGTGACTTGCTCTAATTTCCCTCAGGGACTAATAAAGTATCTTTGAATTTGAAATAACTTCAGATTTCCTCCTGAAGAAGCGGGTCTCCGGCTGGTTCCGACCCGCGGAACAAAACCAAACTTATACTTAAAAACAAAAAAACTAAGTTTTGGAAAAGTAAAAAACAGGATAAACGTTTAAAAATCACCTTCATGAAGTTTTACTTAAACTGAGAGGCAGACTCTGGTGATGACTTTATAACAACAATAATAAAACGTTTATTAATACCTGTAATAGTAACAGTAACAACTATAGTTTTTTTCCCATTTATTTCATTCAAAATAAAAACAAATAACATATAAACAATAAGAAACACATAACAAAAAATCTAATTTGAACGAAAAGGAGCAGAATGCAGAATAACATCTTATATAACTATAGTTAATAGTATAATAATTATTAACTATAGTTAATAGTATAATAATTATTAACTATAGTTAATAGTATAATAATTATTAACTCTAGTTAATAGTATAATAATTATTAACTATAGTTAATCGTATAATAATTATTAACTATAGTTAATAGTATAATAATTATTAACTCTAGTTAATAGTATAATAATTATTAACTATAGTTAATAGTATAATAATTATTAACTATAGTTAATAGTATAATAATTATTAACTCTAGTTAATAGTATAATAATTATTAACTATAGTTAATAGTATAATAATTATTAACTCTAGTTAATAGTATAATAATTATTAACTCTAGTTAATAGTATAATAATTATTAACTCTAGTTAATAGTATAATAATTATTAACTCTAGTTAACCGTATAATAATTATTAACTATAGTTAATCGTATAATAATTATTAACTATAGTTAACACGGACACAAATATGAAAAAATTAAAGTGAAAACAGGAACGAAACTTTGAACGGAATTCCGGCGGTCGTTAAAGTCCTTATCTGCGTCACAGATGCAGATCGCCGGAGGAAACGAAACCTCTGGGACAGGTCAGTATCGTAGACAGACAGCTCTGAGCGCGTTCACCAGCCAACGGGCATCAACCTGCACGAAAATCACAACGTAAAGGAATAATAATAAGTTTATTTACAACTAAGCATCAGTGCCTCTTGGGTCGAGGCGCCGGAGCGTTCACCGGTGCCAGACTCGGACTATGGATTAAATCCATGATGATAAACGACGGCCGGTTCTGCTCACCGGATGATCTGGGCGTTCCGGCTGCCACTGTGGTCCATGTCTCCCAGCACGACGGGAAAGACCTGCAGAAGAAGAACGACTCGTCCATTCGTTCATCTTACAGCCCAGAACGGAACCGGAGGTTCTACGTCGGCGTACCTCAGCTGGACCGGTCTGCATCGACCCGATGAAGGCGGCTCCACACCTGTAGCTGGAGTCTCCGGAGGAGCTCAGCAGAACGGAGTGATTCACCTGGAAAGACGGAACAAGCAGAGGAACCGGTTCTGATCCGTTTAGGTTAAGAGGGACAGATGTGACCTGGAAGTGGTTGCTGAGGCCCTTATTGACGATGAGTCGGACCCCTCCATCTGCAGCGGGAACACCGCTGAGGACAAAAATATAAAAGGAGCAGAATGAAGAATGGTTTTAAACCCTAACCATAGACCCGTGTTTGGTTCTGCTCACGGGGACAGAACCGCCTCTGGTATCGGTTCTGGTCCACCTGGCTCAGCAGTCAGCCGAAAGAAAGTCGCAGAAGCTTCAAAGTTCACTCCATCCCGTCTCCTGGACTCTTCTGGACCGGTTCTGGTGTCATTAGCAGCAGAACATTTAGGCCTCGGAGGCTGTGAGGCGAAGTCTCCATGGATCAGAACAGAAAATTCCCTGGATCACATACTGGAATTACTTCTGTAGGTTCGGAGCTAAACTGGTTCTTGAATTCTTCATAAAGGTTCTACGGGTCAAAGAGAGCGGACCTCCTCCTTGGTCTGGTTCTGATGAGTCTTCTGTAGAACCTCTGGGAGGTGAACCCGGGTCAGCACCAACACCCCAACCTGCCCGCTGAAGCCTTCCACATCAGAACCCCTGCTCCCGTTTCTTGGTCCACATCTGGTAGGTCCCTGGCTGCAGACCAGAACCATCTCACAGAGCTGACCCAGATGTCTGGTTCTGGTTGAGCTGATAAGCCCCATCCACTTCAGTAATCACGCTGTGTTTTAATAAGTTCCGGTTCCGGACCACAGGAGAGGACAGGTGGGACGCTCAGGTGCAGCGGCTGCAGGTTAAAACGAGCGGAACCGCAGGTTCGGCCCGAGTCCAAACGACTCGGCCGCTTTCACCAGAACACTTGAAAAGATCTCAAAACACAAGCGAGCGTCACTCACGTCGTGGGTTCCGGGAGCAGCCGGAAGTGCGGTGCCGAGAAGAGGAAGTTACGTTGACCCAGTTTGGTCACATCGCATTATGACTGGTGCACGTAGCTGTCACTCAAAGACGCGCCAATCATCTTCGCAGATAAAATGTACGTCATCAAAGGCAATTGCTTAACTAGGGAGTTGACTCCTCCAATGAGAAGGAGCTTAGAAACACAGGGCTTCTGATTGGAGGAGACTTAAGGCGGGCCGGCTGGTGGGCGGGTCTAGCTTGGTGGCTAGGAAAAAGCTTCAAGGTCGATAAACGGATCAAACTTTAGGATCTGGAGACTCAAAACATTCAAAGTCATTCCGGTTCAGATCCACTAAAAACACGGAGTTCTCCAGAGGGACCAGAAGAACAACTTCCGTTAATAAAACCAACCTTCAGTAGTTTTCCAGTGGCGGCTGGTGAAAAATATTTTTAGTGGGGCTGTGCTATTTTTTTTGTTTAAACAAACTTGTGCTTTCTGAGCTTTGTGCACAACTTCACTATTTCCTGAATTAAGCACAGCTCTTTTATTTCCTGTCTTACATCACTGGACAAACGGATTAATCCAGGTGTGTCTGACTATTGGCACGCTGCCTTGCGGACCAAGGTTGAAAAATACCGCATTAAATTGCACATAAAATAACACGACCATATATGGTAAATAGGCAATGCAAGAGGCAAGTAACAAAACATTTTGTTTAATTTCAACATTTGAGTGAACACGAAAAATTATGAGCAGGTCACTGTTACAGTAATGGTAGTAAACACCACTTAGACAAAATGCCAGAAATGTACACTGTTAGGACTTATGGAAAGTGGAAACACTTTCATAGGAAATAATGTCATCAGTATCCTCTTACAAATGTCATATTTCCCACTTTTTGGGACAAATCAGAAATGTTTTATTGTCCCAAAAGCTGGGAAATGTGTTTGCTGCAGCAGAAGTGTAACAAGTAAAATGGAATCAGATTGATGTATGTACACATTTACTTGAAATACACATTTACATGATTAAATATGTATAATAGGTATGTGTGTTGAAATGAGTTTTTACAGTTATTGCACATTAAACATGTTATTAAACAAATATCCCGGTTTGTGGGACAACCAAGGATTTCTGATTCTGATTGTCTTGTTTACAGAAATGTAATGTACAGCTTACCTCTGCACCCAGCTGCTGTTCTCCCTGTCCAAACGTCCTCCGTTTCTTTGTTGGCTGCTGCACTGATGCGCTGCATTCCTCAGTCAGAGAAGGAATGGAGTCCCCAATGAGACACAAGTTCCACATCCACCTTCTGTGGATCCCAGCCGATTTGAATAACAAACACGGAAAGCAAAATAACGCATTAGCGTGATTGCATCCAGCTAGCCACTGCTTCCTGGTGTACCAATTTTGGGAGAAGCGTCGTGTTTACCTCTCTCCTTGTCCTGCTGGCTTATCTTTACGTCGGGCTGATCTGGTCCAAGCTCTTTGACATTAAGTTTTTCCACCATAGTTCTCCTCTCGAACGGATACTGGAGAAGAGACCGAACTGAATTCAGTGGCTGCTGAGATCCGGTGTCCATGTTGTAGGCGCACTGGCGTCCATGTCTGCGTCTGCTCCATGTGCGTCACGAGTCACGACCAAAAACCTGCTGGAGTCGAGACTCTCCGAGTTCTACCGAACACCAACGAAAGCCTTGGCGGTAGCTCTATCGCCCATCATGCTTCTGAAACAACGTCGACGCTGATTGGATACATTCCCATTCCTACCCTTTGATTTTCTTGTCAGCAATTGGACAACCGGTCTCGTCCTGTTTGGGCGATTGAAAACAGCACACAGCCTCCACCGCTCGGCAGAGACCAATATATATATATACGATTTATTTTTGTTACAAAACACACAATTAACTTAGAATATGTGATTATTGTTAATTTTATTTATTTATTTTTAAATAAAAATTAAAAACAGTGGGGAAACTGGGAGGGCGGCGCCCTATCGCCCTCTACTGGCCAGCCGCCGCTGAGTTTTACGGTCTCGAGTCTTAACCGTCAAAAATATCCTGATGACTTCTGAGCAGCAGAATGTGGCACAAAAACACAAAAAGCACTAAAGAAACGGTTCAGGCAGATTATTCAATAAGAGCACTTTTACTCAAGTAGGCCTAGAAGTAATCAAGTAAATACCAAAGAACAAATAAACATCTCGTAGGCTACTTTAGTATTAGTAACTTGATTTGTTGAATTAATATGAAACATGAAGTCCTGCTGATTAACACACACACACACACACACACACACACACACACCAGAATAAATGAGGAAAAACAAGTGAAGTTCAGGTCATTTTATTGAATTTTAAAGCCTCTGCATGTTTCCACTCTGACAGCAGAGGTCAACACAAATTTGGTTCCGAATCCGTTCAGTAGGTCAAGAAAAACTTAAGGAATTTACTTTGTGATTCATCCAATCAGACGGGAGCTTCACGGATCAGAATGACTGCTGGGGTCATTCAGAAGGAAAAGAAAAACTTCCTGAGTGTAACGTTCAAAATGGAGAAAATCAAATCCTAGAACCAAAGCGAGCCACTGAGGTCGGAAGGAAAACAGAAGCTAGAGCAGAGTTTCTCTGTTGGCAGATGAAGAAACGTTTTTGCTCGTAGAGAAAACTTCAGAGCCTCTGAAGCTCCAACTTCTGACTTTAACTCATGAACCAGTCAGAAACCTGCTGAGGACTTTAAAACCACATCTGATTCATCATCACATCAGGATGTTTCTCCTGTCGTCTATACGGACCCGAACCCTCACCCAATGTTAACCCCACCCCACCCCACCCCCAGCACTCCGCGCGCACACACACACACACACACACACACACCGCCTCAACACAAGGCGCTCATCGATCATCAGAACTTCCTCAGAGTTTTACTGATATACACCGACTCCATGTTTGGAGTTTTTCAGATGACCTCCCGGTCATCATTAAACACACACACACAGGTGACGGACGACCGATCAGGAATGTGATCAAGTCCAGGTTTCAGCTGGAAGCAGATAACAGACCACGTCCCTGAGGAACGCCGACGTTGGAGACGGAACACAAAACACACACATTCCTTCAAACACACACACACACACTCATTCAAACACACACACACACACTCATTCAAACACACACACTCATTCAAACACACACACACACACTCATTCAAACACACACACACACACACTCATTCAAACACACACACACACACACTCATTCAAACACACACACTCATTCAAACACATACACACACACACACTCATTCAAACACACACACTCATTCAAACACACACACTCATTCAAACACACACACACACACACACACTCATTCAAACACACACACTCATTCAAACACACACACTCATTCAAACACACACACACACACACACACTCATTCAAACACACACACACACACACACTCATTCAAACACACACACACACACACACTCATTCAAACACACACACACACACACACTCATTCAAACACACACACACACACACACTCATTCAAACACACACACACACACACACTCATTCAAACACACACACACACACTCATTCAAACACACACACACACACTCATTCAAACACACACACACACACTCATTCAAACACACACACACACTCTCATTCAAACACAAACAAACAAACACACACACACACACTCATTCAAACACAAACACACACACACACACACTCATTCAAACACACACACACACACACACACTCAAACACACACACACACACACAATCAAACACACACACACACTCAAACACAAACAAACAAACAAACAAACACACACACACACACACACTCATTCAAACACAAACAAACAAACAAACACACACACACACGCATTCAAACACACACACACACACATTCAAACACACACACCACTTTTTTTTGGTTTGCTTCAATCCTGAAATGCCATTCCCAAAACAAGGAAACTAAACATTCCTCCTCCGCCTTTGAAGCAAAAGCTTTTGCGTACGTAGGAATTGTAAACAAGAGTAAACAACGAATCATTTACAATCTTGCTGCGGCCTCAGAATGATTCGTAACACCTCGTATAAAGATTGCCCTGTTGGAAAAAACCGGAGCTGCTGGGAACCACCGGAGATTCCCACCAGCTCTGTCCAGTTCAGCCCTCTGACACCTAAAACACAACCAGGTTTGTTTGTTTGTTTGTGTGTGAAAACAACTTTAAACCCAAGTGTTGCTGCTGGCTTCAGGTACCAGAGAGGCGTAGAACACCTCCAGACTCCCGGAGCCGAAAGCCTCGAGCGTTAAAGCTTAAAAAGCTAAAGTTTTGTGTTTTTGTCGTTCGTGGCGCTCCGTAAGGAGGACACGAACGTCCCAGCTGCCTGTTTAAAGATGCTACAAGCCCCGCCCCTCACACAACCACCACTAACGTATTGCTGCTGCGGACAGAACCGTCTCCGCCGGTCCGATAACAGAGCCGCTTCCCGTCCCGTTTACACCTCAGAGAAGAAGAAAACACGACCCAGACGCGTTTGTGACGAGCTCCTGCTCCCGGAGGAGTCCGTCCTCCGGGAGCAGGAGCTCCAAACCAAAGAAGCTAAAGGAACCGAACCCTGGCAGCAGACACATTCACCCCCGGAACACGTCCAGGCCCAGAACCAAGGTTCTGCTCCAGAAGATGAGGAAGGAACAGAACCACCGAACGCCCAAAGTGTTGTTTTGCACCAACTCACCGACGCGAGCATCACCATGGTTACTGGCCGGGTTTGGTTTCACCCGCCAGCTGCTTCGGCCAATAGAATCACAGTTTTCACCAGCAGAGACGACCCACCTGACCCGACCCGGACCCATGCAGCGCTCCGGGTCTTTATTCTGATTCTGATTCGGGGGGGGGGGGGGGGGGGGGGGGGAAGGAGTCATGCAGGGTAGAAGTCAAGCGGCCCTTTTTATTGCAACGCTTCACATTCAAGATGGCTGCAGAACGCATCTCAGCAGAGAACCGGCGCGTTTGGTACTGCTGCACAACGGCGGTCCAAATAAGCCCGGTTCTGGTCTGGTCTGTGCTCGTTCTCTGCTGCTGCGGGACAACGATGGGCGAGTGCACGGGGAAGGGGGGGGATTAAGGCACTTAAGTGACAGCAGTGAGAGAGTAGAGTCAGGCTGGTGGAGGTGCACCGCGGTAACATCAGAACCGGACCTGCAGCCGGAGGTCAGACCCGGTTCTGAGAGTCGTTAGTGAGTCAAGTCCGGTTTGAGTTTGGTGCAAAACAACAGTTTACAAAAACAAACAAACAGGAAAGGTTCTGAAACTAAAATCAGCCTTTAAGTCCGTTCAGCCGGTTCTGCAGAACCGAGGTGGAACCGGTGGGATGCTTGGAGAGAGAGAGAGAGAGCTGATGGTTGTGCAAAAGCCCGGAGTGTCCCGATGTTCTGAAGGCAAGAAGAAAAGTGGGATTAGGACAGAACAATCCCTCCTGAATCAAACAAGGACTTCTGCAGAACCGGTTTAAACCAGCATCTCACTGGGCTGTTGGAGACAGAACCGAACCGGTACCGGGACCGAGGATTAAACATTTAGTCACAATCCTGAAGCGGTCCCAGACTCACAGAGAGACGGGTTCTGGTGGGTTCGGAACTCCAGAGGGAACGAACGTCTCCGTTAGTCTCCAACAGTGGGAACCCGCTGAGATTCTGGTTCTGGAGGTTCTGGATCGTTCACCTGTTCTAGGTGCTGTCCTGTTGGCGTTCTGGCTTCTCCTCCACCTCCTCCACCTCACAGTCGCCGCTGGCGGAGTGGTACTCGGCCACGTAGAGGCTCTTGTCGATGCTGCTGGGGATGGGCTTGATGTCGGTGACCAGCTGCTCCTCGATGGCCTTCAGGTTGAAGCGGTCCTCAGAGGTGATCAGGTTGATGGCCAGACCCAGGTGACCAAACCTCCCTGGAGAACAAAATCATGCTTTACATCTCAGGAACAGCTCTCCTGCTGCTGCTCACGCAGGTTCTGGTCCAAAAACTCCAACCGGACCTTCTGGAGAACCACTTTCAACAAGAGACCAGGTCCAGATCGGGGTACCGGCCCGGATCCAGGGAGAACGGGAATGAAACCCACCTGATCTTCCGATGCGATGGAGGTACGTCTCTGCGTTTTTAGGGAAGTCGAAGTTGATGACCACGTTGACGGCCTGGATGTCGATGCCCCTGGTGAAGAGATCTGATGGAGGAGGACAGATTCGGGTCTCTGGTGGGCGTCTCACACTCAGACAGGACGAGCGTCTGACGCTAAAACTCACCAGTGCAGACGAGGTTCCTGCAGAGCCCGTTTCGGAAGTCGTGAAAGACCCGGTTCCGGTATTCCTGCACACAAACACACCGGGATTAAAGCTGGCCCCGGTCAGACGGAACCGGAACGTCTGAAACGGGCCGCCCACCTGCATCATCTTAGCGTGGATGTAGAAGCAGGAGTAGCCCAGCTGGGTGATCTTCTTGGCCAGAAGCTCCACCCTCTGGGTGGAGTTACAGAAGATGATGGACTGGTTGATCTGAAGCTGCCAGACAGAAAAATGAGCCATGACTGAAGGTTTCTCAGACTGCGGCACCTCCTCCTGCCGAGGAGGTGCTGCAGAAGCGGTGAGATGAGGCCGGAGGCTCGCCGTTACCCTGGAGAAGAGCGTGTTGAGGCAGTGGACCTTCTGCCGTTCGGTGACGTAGGCGTAGAACTGGGTGATGCCCTTCAGCGTCAGCTCCTCCATCAGGTTGATCTCATACGGTTTCTGGAGGTGCTTCACCTGCAGACGAGAAACCAGAGATGGAACGTCGGACTGGGAGGAGACCGTTCTGAGGGAGAACCGGATTTGTAATCAGATTACTCACCATGAACTTCTGAACGCTGATGGGGAAAGTGGCCGAGTAGAGCAGGATCTGCCTGTTCTTAGCCAGGAAGCTGATGATGTCCTCGATGAGCACCACGAAGTCCTGAGACAGCAGCTTATCCGCCTGAGACCAGAACCAGAACCGTTCAGCGGGTCACTTCCCATCACACACACACACCTGATTCTCTTACCTCGTCCATCACCATCATCTGGACCCTGTCCACCTTAGCCACGCCCTTCTTTATCAGGTCCAGGATCCTACCAGGTGTAGCGATGACCACGTGCACTGGAAACACACAGGGCTTAGCTGGGAGTGTGTGTGTGCATGCGCATATGTGTGTCTGTGTGTGTGTGCGTGTATGTGCATGTGTGTGTGTATGAGCGTGTGTGCGCATGTGTGTGTGTGTGTGTGTGTGTGTGTGTGCATATGTGTGTATGTGCATATGTGTGTCTGTTTGCATGTGTGTGTGTATGAGCGTGTGTGCGCATGTGTGTGTGTGTGTGTGTCTGTGTGTATGTGTGTGTATGTGCATATGTGTGTATGTGCATATGTGTGTCTGTTTGCATGTGTGTGTGTATGAGCGTGTGTGCGCATGTGTGTGTGTGTGTGCATATGTGTGTATGTGTGTGTGTGTGTGCATATGTGTGTCTGTGTGTATGTGCATGTGTGTGTGTATGAGCGTGTGTGCGCATGTGTGTGTTTGTGTGTGTGTGCATATGTGTGTCTGTGTGTATGTGTGTGTGCATATGTGTGTCTGTGTGTATGTGTGTGTGCATATGTGTGTCTGTGTGTATGTGTGTGTGCATATGTGTGTCTGTGTGTATGTGCATGTGTGTGTGTATGAGCGTGTGTGCGCATGTGTGTGTGTGTGTGTGCATATGTGTGTCTGTGTGTGTGTGTGTGTGCATATGTGTGTCTGTGTGTATGTGCATGTGTGTGTGTGTGTGTGCATATGTGTGTCTGTGTGTATGTGCATGTGTGTATGTGTGCATATGTGTGTCTGTGTGTATGTGCATGTGTGTGTGTGTGCGTGTATGTGTGTGCATATGTGTGTGTGTATGTGCGCGCGTGTGCGTGCATATGTGTGCGTGTGTGTGTGCGTGCGTGCGTGCATGCATATGTGTGTGTGTGCATGCATATGTGTGTGTGCGTATGTGTGCGTGTGCGTGCGTGCATGCATGCATATGTGTGTGTGCGTATGTGTGCGTGTGCGTGCGTGCATGCATGCATATGTGTGTGTGTGCATGCATATGTGTGTGTGTGTGTGTGTGTGTGTGTGTGCATGCATATGTGTGTGTGTGTGTGTGTGTGCGTGCGTGCATGCATGCATATGTGTGTGTGTGCATGCATATGTGTGTGTGTGCATGCATATGTGTGTGTGCGTATGTGTGCGTGTGCGTGCGTGCATGCATGTGTGTGTGCGTGCATGCATATGTGTGTGTGTGCATGCATATGTGTGTGTGCGTATGTGTGCGTGCGTGCATGCATATGTGTGTGTGTGTGTGTGTGTGTACCAGTCTCATCCAGGCGCATGATGTCATCCCTGAGGTTGGTGCCCCCAGTGGTCGCCATGACTTTGACTCCTCCCAGGTGTTTGCTGAGCTGGATGCTGATCTGACTCATCTGCAGCGCCAGCTCGCGTGTGGGTACCATGACGATGGCTGTAACGGGACAAATGCTGGTGAGACACATAAGGGGGGAGGCGGGGCAATAAAAAAAAGGGGTGGGTGGGGGTGCCTTACCCTGTATGTGGTCCTTCTTCAGGTCTATCCTCTCCAGCAGGGGGATCAGGTAAGCTCCACTCTTCCCCGTCCCGTTCTTCGCTCGAGCCAGGATGTCCCGTCCCGACAGTGCGATGGGAATGCTCTCCTCCTGTGCAGGAACCCACACTGTGACCCGACCGCCATTAAACGCCAACATGGCTGCACTCAGGTAGAAGGTAACTTCCTGGTTAGGAGCTCTAGCTGAGGGAAACGACAGCTGTGTGTGGAGACGGGAGAAAGGGCGTCTCAGCTGGGATTAGGACTGGGAGCTAAACCGGATTAGTCGTTGCTTACAGCTGTGGACGATAATTTGTTATAAGGTGTACTTCCACTTAGCGTCTGTAGGGACCCCTGCTGGTGAGGAGAGGTATTGTACAACAGTGTAAACCTACGTCAGGTCTCAGAATAATAATCTGATTACATTTTGAATCTTTAATGGCAGCAAAACGGGCCGAGCAGCTGGACCACAACAGAACCACGGCTGACCAGAACCACGGAGCTACAAGCTCATGACTAACAACCAGCGATGTCAGAAGCACCGCATCATAAAGATCGTTAGTGTGTTTTCCTGCCGTAACGTTCCGAAGCTCCTGGATCTGATGGGAAAACCGTGGTGAGAAGAGGCCTCACCTGGATAGGTGAAGGTTTCTCCCAACCCATCTCAAAGATGCCCATCAGGAGTTCCCTCTTCAGACAGTAATCTTCAAACTCGTTCCCCTTGGTTGCCGTGACGTCCTGCGACAAACACACACCAGTTAGAAAAGTCGGAGCTGAGCTTGGACGAAACCCGACTGTGGCGGGACTTACCGATGTTCTGACCCGGTTGTCCTTAGGGGGGAGCTGTAAGCTTTTTTTCCAGTCATCTCCAAACTTTATGCCCCCCCACTCTGGTTTCTGCGGAGCGCCCAAACTCTTCTCCTGAGCCGCGGACGCTGGTTGGACCGAAGCGGGCTTGGTCTGGCCTCGGAGCTGCCCGTTCTGCTTATTCAGTCCCATCACAACCGGGCCGGCGTTTTCTGTTCGGGCCGTTGCCATTTCCTCCCGACTCCCAAGGTTCAGATGGTTCTACTCTTAGGTTTTAATTTCTAAAAAATCTCTTCAAAAGTTAAAAAGCAACAAGTTTGATAAAGCGTTAAACAACTTTTTCTGTCCAAGCGTTTCAAAAACAAGAGGATTGAGAATATTTACATATAAACAGGTGTGTAGTCAGTCCTCCAACAACAGAGTGGCCGACGCACAAACAACAAAAACACGTTTGTACACAAAAGCTCTTCAAAATGAAGAGAAATCAGCATTCGTATGCATGAATACCCTTGTCCACAATATAGAAAATTATACGTGAACAAGCATGGAAGTGGTTCTAGTCCTGAAACAGAACAACTAAGGCAATCTGCACCTGGGGAACAGCTTGTTCAGTAAGAATAATCTCAGTCCAATACTTCTGTTTACTACTTAAACTATTTCTCTCGTTTCCATAAAGAGTTCATAAGAGCGGCTGCAACTCTGTGTTCCTGAAAAAAGACGGCTGTATAACTTTGTAAACGTTCTTCCCCAAAATTCATGTAGTTTATTTCCTCTGAGTTTCTGTTGCTTCGTGTGAGGAAATAAAACAGATCCTACAACAAGAGGTTTCCAGTCCAAAGCAGAGAAGCTTTGCCTCCTTGTTGAGTCTTCAGTGAGTTTCTTTTGTGCTCCAGGTGTGAAACCTCCTCTACCAGAACCACGCGCTGTTCAGCCTGGTCCTGACCCAACTCCTGCCTCCAAAATATCCAGACTCCAACTTCACCACCTAAAAAAAAAAAAAAAAACACGTCAGAAAATCGCATTTAACTCAGCCATTTAAATAAAGATGCGTTTTAAACAAAACAACCATCCAAGGACAACTTCCGTCCAGATGACACAAACCTGAAGCCACCAGCTGCGTTCGCGTTAAACGAACAAACTAAAGCCAACTTCATCAACCTGAAGGTTGCGGGTCGGCTAAAGCTAAACTGTTGGTTTTCCACAAACGTTTAGTTTTAAATTCAGGCTCAGGTCTACGAATTAACCGTTTAAGAAGCATTGTAGAAAAAAAGGACTAAAAACCTACTTTTGTACCCCCGTTTGAGAAAATCGTGCCTATTTTCCAATAAATTTTACTCGCTTCGTAAAAATAACTTTCCGTGAGGTTTGTAGAGCATGTCAAGAAACGTTAGCCGCTAAAGGCTAAAAAAACCCCACCAAAAATGACCGCGGAGCCGAAACACCACGAGTCTATTTATGACCATTTAACTCAGTCGTGATGCTGATTCGTTTATTTAGTCGTTTTCATGTGGGTATAATCTGGTTCTTTCTTTGGATCCGAATCAGAACAGAACTACCAAGACAGCTAGCCTCGAGGCTAGTTTAGCTGTTAGCGTCGAGCTAATCTTCCACCAACTTGTTTTTAAAAGACCGAGAACGGCTCAAAGTTCACAAGACATACCTCAGTTTCTTCCTCAGACTTTGATGGATACGCAGAGTGCGGTGATTCAACGAGTTTCTTTTAAATTAGCTGAAAATGTCTTTAATTTAATCGTCTCTATTGTGTTTCTTCCTTTAAATCAACATGGTCGTCTCCTCTTCCTCGGTGTTTCTCTCTACTGTTTTTTTTAATAACGCTTCTCTCGGACGCTACCGCCACCTGCTGTCACAAACGGTCATTACACTACCGGAAGTCCTCTCAGGACGTCCTTTCTTTACTTATTTTTCCATTTTTACTCCTGGAGGGCCACTGCCCTGCATGTTGTAGCATTTGAGAAGTCCGATGATCACAGATGGATTAAAACCAGGTATGTTGGTGCAGGAAACAGAAAACACACAGGCCTACAGGCCCAGGGTCAGCCTGAGGACAGCTGAGGTGAAGACTATCCCAGTCAACCCCAGAAAAGCTGCCAGACCTGCAGACAACTGAACACCTGTGAGCCAGGCTGTGGTCGTCAGTCATCAGTGGCTTAAATGAGCATCGCTGACTCCCATTATGATGAAGCGTTTTGAGTGACTGGTTAAGGAACACACCTGCTCCTCTCTCCTCAGCTAAGGGGACCCCCTAGTTTGTTTACCAGTCAAACCTACAGCTGATGCCATTTACCACACACTGCACACTTCCTTCTCACACAGACGGACTGTCCGAGCATGCACGGGAGGTGGTGGTGGTGGCACACTCTGCAGAACTGTGGCGTCCAAATGATGCTACCCTAGACAGAGTAGAGGACACAGTAACACATTCCTAATGGATTAATGTAGATCACTCTTGGAAACGAGATCTGTTATCTCAATGAAACAAAAGCAAAGGGCTGAGAAGCTTCTGATCCTTTGGACATTGATCCACGAGTCTGAACCCAGAATGGAGGCGTCCTTTACCGTCCCTCAGCGGGAAACATGGGTGGATTTGGTTAGGATGCACTAACCAACATTAATATTTCACTTCATTACATTAATCTATGATTGATTAGACAATAATGTCTGATCTATAAATAAAAGGTCCTAAAGTCACGGAGCAGCTGTGTGGATACATATTTCACCTGTTTTCTGTCCGACTGAACTGGATAAGAAACGTTTAAAAAGCACAAAAACACAGTTTGTCTAGATTCCTTAAGCCGACACAATAAAAGAGTTCACCATGTTTCTATAATTGTCGTGGATAAAATGTAAAAATAAGCCCCAAAATCCAGTCAAACACGGTTATTTAATTTCACACCCAAACACTGCTGGTAAACATCCCACTGTAAACATGAGGCAAACAGGAAATAACACATCAGATGTAGCGACAGCATCCATGAGACACAGCATCTGTGCTTCCAGTTCAAGTACAGCTTTCATCCTGATCAGGTAGGAGCAGCGGAGTTCTCCGCTCAGGGCACAAAAACGGTCAGCAGGTAAGAAATACATCTGCATCCTTCCACTTGTTTAAAACACGCCGGTTTAGCTTATTAATACATAATAAATATCGTTTCTCCAAACAAAAGGCTGATTAAACTCTCTGAGAGGTGACTCCTCATCAGGGGGGAGTCGGGTGAAGCTAGTTGTGGGTGCTGGTGGAAATCCATCAGCAGGTTAAAGTGCAGCTTGATGTTACCCCTGATCCATCCTGGTTCTCAGCACAGGACCCGTTAACATCCCAGTTACAGGAACCAGCCGGGGGGCTTGGCACTACAGGTCTTTTGGAAGAGCATTCCTCGTGTTTTCCTGCAGGAAGACCTCCCTGACTCGAGCCACGCACATGTCTGAAGCAAACTGCGTCTCTTTGCAGATCTGCGACAGACTGAGGAAGCCGTGAGGAAGATCTTCCACCACTGTCAGGCTCACGGGCTGCTCCATCGCTCGCAGCTTCTTAGCAAACATCACAGAGTCGTCGAGTAGAGCGTCCAGAGCCGAGGCCTGAAGAGCACAGAGTCAGGAGGAGTGGAAACTATGTACGGTGTACCTAAACCACACGGGAGAATGTTCTCCGCCTCTCTTACCACAATGTGAACGGGCGGCAGACCTCTGAGCAGACTGCTCGGCGCCAGCAGCGGTGACACAAATGGGTTCCTCATGACGGGGCAGGACGTCGGGTTAACAAACGCTGGGCAGTTGGAGCGCAAAGGCTCGAAGCCATCCGGATAGTGGATGGAATCTGCAGAGTTCTGGAAGGCGAGGTCAGTGGAAGTCCTCCGGATATGGTTCCCTCTCGGAGAAGGAGACCCACCTGAGGTCCGGCTGGGATCCAGAAAGGACTGGACCCAGTTGGAAACTCCCTGAGTGAGGTCACTGAGCAGCATGGCCGTGTCTCGGCCCAGAGCACTCAGACTGCCTCTCCTGTCTGCCGGCTGGATCGTCTGGAAGTCCGAGCCTGGGAAAACCAGATTAGAGTGGATTAGGGTCAAAGGTCAGATTTCTATCCAACCATTTCAATAAATAAAACAAGAACACATATTTTTAACTGTCTGGATCAGGCTTAAACAGGTCTGAATCCAGTTTAAATTGGTCTGGATCAGGCGTAAACCGGACTGGATCAGGTGTAAACCGGACTGGATCAGGTGTAAACCAAACTGGATCAGATGTAAACTGGACTGGATCAGGTGTAAACTGGACTGGATCAGGTGTAAAGTGGTCTGGATTAGGCGTGAACTGGACTGGATCAGGTGTAAGCTGGACTGGATCAGATGTAAACTGGACTGGATCAGGTGTAAACTGGACTGGATCAGGCATACAGTGGTCTGGATCAGGCGTAAGCTGGACTGGATCAGGTGTAAACTGGACTAGATCGACGTAAACCAGACTGGATCAGGTGTACAGTGGTCTGGATCAGGCGTAAAATGGACTGGATTAGGTGTAAACTGATCTAGATGCAGTTTAAAGTGGTCTGGATCAGGTGTAAACTGGACTGGATCAGGTTTAAACTGGACTGAATGCAGTTTAAAGTGGTCTGGATCAGGTGTACACCAAACTGGATCGGTTTAAACTGGTCTGGGTCCGGTTTCAAGTGGTCTGGATCAGGCATTAAACTGGACTGGATCAGGCGTAAACTGAACTGGATCAGGTGTAAACTGGACTAGATCGACGTAAACCAGACTGGATCAGGTGTACAGTGGTCTGGATCAGGCGTAAAATGGACTGGATTAGGTGTAAACTGATCTAGATGCAGTTTAAAGTGGTCTGGATCAGGTGTAAACTGGACTGGATCAGGTTTAAACTGGACTGAATGCAGTTTAAAGTGGTCTGGATCAGGTGTACACCAAACTGGATCGGTTTAAACTGGTCTGGGTCCGGTTTCAAGTGGTCTGGATCAGGCATTAAACTGGACTGGATCAGGCGTAAACTGAACTGGATCAAGTGTACAGTGGTTTGGATCAGATGTAAAGTGGTCTGGATCAGGTGTAAATTTTACTGGATCAGGTGTAAACTGGAGTGGATCGGTTGAAACCAGTCTGAGTCCGGTTTAAAGTGGTCTGGATCAGGTGTAAACTGGACTGGACCGGGTGTACAGTGGTTCGTCTGTCCCTGATCTGCAGACCAGTAAACCCTGCAGGAGGCTCCATCAGCTGAACAAACTCAGGTGGGAGCAGGTAGTTAAACATTTCTTCCTCCCACATGATCCGATTCTGACAGAAGTCCTTCTGATGTCCTGTGTTCTGTTCTGGAAGGACCGGAGTGTTCTGCTGAGCCAAATGAGGCATGCAGCAGAACACAAACACACCTGCATATGCGTTCAGGCACTTGGCCAGGACGCCTAAAGGCAGCAAGGGGTCGATGAGTGTGAGCAGCCGGGAGGGCGAGGCATCCGTGGTGAGCAAGGTGGCTGGGTACGCAGCCACGATCCCATCAGGGACACGGATTCCAGAGGTCAAGGCCCTCATGGAGACAGTGATGCAGAGGTTTCCTCCCGCGCTGTCCCCGACAAGACAAACCCGCTCCGCTGTAGAACCTGGAATCAAACAGCAGAGCAGAACGTTCAGGTAGCACCTCATTTATGTGTTAGTACGGTGGCCCAGAAGGGACAAACACCAGGGTCTAGAACAGGACCAAGTTAGTTTCAGTTCCAACTCAAGCTCTTAGGGATGCACTGGTTCTGGTTCTGAGGGACGACTCTGACTAAAGAGTTTCTCAAATAACAAATGAGTAAAATAAAAATGCTTCACTGGCCTAAATGTCTGGTTCTGGAAGTGAAAAGGTCGCCCTGGAGGACGCCACTGCGATGATGAGTTCAGTGACCCGAAAGGAAAATCTCATTTCTGAGATCCTGATTGGTCGATCAACAGTCATGCTGAATATCGGCCGATTCACAGGTGCAGCAATTCTCACAGAATCCTGCTTCAAAAGTTTGGAACGATTCTTTTCCGTAGACCAGCTCAGTGGCCTAGTGGTAAAGCATCTGCCCTGGGACCGGCGTTCAAATCCCGGTCGGATCACAACGCCTCCCCGCTCAACCCTCAGCTTTAAGGGGTTGGACTGGGGCTTAGACCACCAGCAGCTCCCCATGGGGGTGGGTCAGATGCGTTTCACCACACACCTGATGGGACTTTAAGGTTCACTTCCTGCTTAAATCAGGCGAGCTGGAGCAGAAAAGCGTCTAAAACCGGCGGGATCTGGGGCCTGGGCGGGATCTGGGGCCTGGGTGGGATCTGGGGCCTGGGCGGGATCTGGGGCCTGGGTGGGATCTGGGGCCTGGGCGGGATCTGGGGCCTGGGCGGGATCTGGGGCCTGGGTGGGATCTGGGGCCTGGGTGGGATCTGGGGCCTGGGCGGGATCTGGGGCCTGGGCGGGATCTGGGGCCTCGGTGGGATCTGGGGCCTCGGTGGGATCTGGGGCCTGGGCGGGATCTGGGGCCTGGGCGGGATCTGGGGCCTGGGTGGGATCTGGGGCCTGGGTGGGATCTGGGGCCTGGGTGGGATCTGGGGCCTGGGCGGGATCTGGGGCCTGGGTGGGATCTGGGGCCTGGGTGGGATCTGGGGCCTGGGTGGAATCTGGGGCCTGGGCGGGATCTGGGGCCTCGGTGGGATCTGGGGCCTGGGCGGGATCTGGGGCCTGGGCGGGATCTGGGGCCTGGGCGGGATCTGGGGCCTGGGCGGGATCTGGGGCCTGGGCGGGATCTGGGGCCTGGGCGGGATCTGGGGCCTGGGTGGGATCTGGGGCCTCGGTGGGATCTGGGGCCTGGGCGGGATCTGGGGCCTGGGCGGGATCTGGGGGCCTCGGAGGGTTTTTCCAGCTTTATCTCGGGTCTTAATAAAACAAACCCAAAGAGTCTGACGTTACAGTCGGTAGGGATTAGGATCCAGGACAGAAACAGGAAATCTGCAGACGGACGAACACGTTCTCTTCTTCTACTGTTGAATCCGACGTTCACCTTAAAATGTAAACGGTTCAGTTTGGTTTGCTGCTCTTCCATCAGGACTCGTCTCGTATCAAATGGGCATCTGGAGGAAGTTTTTATGTCCAGTAACAAAGTCACTTGAGCAACCGGACGTAAAACTGGTTCATGCATTCATAACTTCCAGGCTGCCATTTTGTTTGGTGTCTAAACAGTTCCCTGGAAGTTTCTGTGTTTGTTGGAAACGATGCAGCTCACACAGACAGATCATATGTCTCCTGTTCTCGTCAGAAATCAGACGTCACTTTGATCTGAGATCTTTTTGTTCCTGCTCACAGAAGAACACGCTCTGCTTTCCAAGAACAGGTTTACATGTGATTCCCAGAATAAACGGGAGAGCAGCTTGATCTGAACCCGGCTCCTACAGCAGCCTACAGGCTTTAAACACGCTAACATATGGAGTTCAGCTCCGTGTCCTCCTCGTGTCGAGGCAACATGACGTTCACGTGAAGTTGGGCTAGGTTAGGGTTAAGTTCTGACAGAAACAAACAGGAAGCTGTTAGAAAAGAGGAGATATTGGTTATTAGGAGCGGCATGACCTGAGTTTTTTAAAATAGTCCGTCAAGTAATGGAAATCGAGTTGACTTCGACTAGTCATTGTTGACGTCATTCACCTGAAGCGGCTAAAACTGACGATGGGTGACTCAGCGTTTTCGCTGCGCCCACATTTTCCAAGTTAAACACACCTCTCCTAACAACGGTAGTTTCTGCTTCCTGCTTCAGCCCCGCCCCCTAAAACCGACACGGCCGATACAACAGGACGTCCCTTCTGACGCCTTTAACGTGGTCACAAACCTACTTAAACGATCCCTTCAATGACAAACGATGTGTTTATTATTAACATTTAAACTTTTATTAGCTCCAAAGTAAACACCTGGAAAAATGACTTCATGTGGTTTTTGTTTATCGATCAGAGCAACAAGGAGGGGGCGGGGCTTACAGCCTGTACTGGAACCATCCACTAGGGGGCGTTATTATACATGGAGAACAATAACAACCCCCACCAGGAGCCACGGCGCGACGACGTCCAGAACCAGATCAAACAGATACCTTCATCGTCTCACTGAAACGGTGACATCATGAAGGCTGCACATGCTCAGCACTGACCCAGCAGCTGACAGTTGTTCAGGGCCCAGCAGTAGGCGTAGAAGCACTCCTCCAGAGCTCGGGGAAAAGGCGCTTCAGGCGACAGAGAGTAGTCGACGGAGAGGATGGGGACGCCCAGCACCTTGGACCAGTTACGAAGATAATTCTGATGAAAGCAGCAGAAGAGACTCAGAATTCATCATGGTGCTCTCCAGACGAGGACGCGTAGGTCCAGCAGGCTGGTACCTCATGGGAACGAGAAGTCTGAGCCACGAAGCCTCCTCCGTGGAAGTGGATTAGCAGCCAGGGGGAGCGTGGCTGCTCCTGTATCCAGGGCAGACGGGAGGAGATGGGAGGAGGATCGCTTCGGGAAAACCCCAGCAGCTCCTCGCTGTCCTAAAACATCCAACAGGAGATGAGAACTGGACCGACTTCAAAGGGAAGGAGGGGTTAGGGTCAAGTTAAAAGTTTCATTTGAACATTTCAAACCGACTCGTGGATCCTCACCTGACCTTCTCGAAGGTCGTAGGAGACCAGCCTCATGTGGACCGGTCCGGGGCCCCAGTGGGCGATGGGGGGAGACACGGTGGTGGAGAGCCGGGGGTCTGAGGCCAGAGGGAGGCGCAGCGGGACAGGAGGCACCGTTAACGTGAAGTTCACCTGCACCGGGTTGGAGGCGATTCGGGTGAAACCCTGGACACAAAAACATTTCCTCCTGAGCGGCGCTCCTGGGTAACGGACAGGAAGTAACGGCGCGTGACCCTGCCTACTGATAAAATGTCCGACTCCGTGACGTTCCAGAAGGACTTCCAGAACTGCATATCCAGATTCTGCGTGATACGTTCAAACTCGGCTCCTCGTAGCTCCGGGTCGATGACGTACTTCCCGGATGTGAGGAGAGACAGGGCGGCCGTTCCTGCGGGGAGAGGAAAACTCATTCTGAAGATGATCCAAACAGCAAATCCCAAGATGAGACCAGCGGAAAAGCTCCTCACCGATCCCAGACTGCTGTTTGCCGTACGCCTCTCCGTAGGAAACCATGCTGATGATGATGGTCTGGAGGAAGGGTCTGAGGGCGGGGGAGAACTGTGGAGGCAAACAGACCACAGCGGTTTGATGGTGTGTTGTGAGACCCACGGACGGAGAAGCAGAAGCTACTGGAGGACCTGGAAGCCCAGGCAGCGGCCGTAGAAACAGGCTTTGTGCATGGAGCTGTACTCCTGCACAAAGCTGCGGTTCAGGTCCGAGTCCTGCTGGATGTAGAGCTGGCCGTGCTCGTTGTCGTGGATCAGACGCTGGGCCAGGTAGAGCAGGGCTCGCAGCTGGCAGAGGGCGCTGCAGTACGCCTCCATCTCCGCGGCGTTGTGCTCGGCTCGGAAGAACGCCCCGCTGTAGTTGGAGGCGATGTACTGGCCTTTGTGGACGATGTGCAGAAGACACGACTGGAGGACCTGAGGAGGACAGAGACCGTAAGATCATCAGCTGCTGTCAGCAGTTCTCTGGGTGACCTGCTGGGCTCCTTTCTCCTGATTGGCTCAACGAACTGACCTGTGTTTACTAGTGAAGGGCCTCGAGACGACTCTGGTCGTGACTTGGCGCTTTATAAATAAACTTGAACAGAATCAGAAACACTCGAGGGACGGGGAGAGTCGGAGGGATCCACTTGGAATAATCTGTGGGATGAATCTGGATCCGTGAGATCCCGTTTCAGATCAGAACCGTGGTCGGGCTTTTCTTTCAGCCAGAGGATGAAACAGCACAGATCCATCCTGATCGGACCTCTGGAATAATCTTTGAACCTCATCCATACGTTTATCTTCTTGGGAGCGGAAAGCCTCGTGAGGTTGAGTAGCGCTCCTGGTTGTCCCTGTTGGGTTTTATTCTGCCGGTTTTCCTTTTCTGTCACATCTTCAGTTACAGGAAGATGAACAACAAACTTTGTTCTCGGAGACATTTTCTCTGGAACGTGAAACTTTAATGAGACCCAACATTTACTGTGCATTAAAACAGGAATAAACCCGTTTATGTTGTGTAGAAAAGCACCGACTCGGCTCAGGCCGATACCGATTTACAGCAATAATGAGCTGAATCCTTTCTAGTAAAGGTGGGATGAATCCGGGCGATCCGGTATTCCTGTCAGACCTTAGTGGTGAGTTCAGGGACTAGAGAGAAAAAAGGAGTTTTAAAGCTTTATAGATAATTATAAAGTATTTAAGTTTAAAGATGATGTTTATGGATCATTTCAAAGCTGATCAGTTTAATTTTTCCTCCTCAGCTGGATCTTCTTCCCGTTTCTGTCTTTCCGATGCTGCAGCGGAACGCTCTCTGGGAATCAGGATTTTGGAGCTAAACTCCAGTTTTCTGTCAAACCGAGTTATCCGTGGAGAACTCTGGATAACTATTGGTCCGGACCACTCCAGGAGATCCAGGTGCTCCGACGGAGAACTGGAAGAAAGGCGTTTTTTCATTCCCCACATTGGACCCGCTCCGCCCCCGCGGCGCGTCTTACCTTCACCAGCGTTCGGTACCCGTTTCCGGGCGTCTGTGCGTCGAAGTCGTAATGATGATAGATGGAGGAGAAGCTGGCCACCATGGGCTCCAGGGCCCGGCCGTGCTCCTGGATCTGCTTCATACTCGTGACCAGGCGCTTGGTAACCGTCCCGTACGGCAAGTCAGAAGGCCCACACAGAACAGAGATGTTTTCCTGACACACTCTCTCCAGAGCTGAAAACACGACCTTGTAATCCATCTTAGAGGCTGGAGGGGAGAGAGAGAGTCAAAGGTCCACACGTGTCTTCATATCATATCAGCTCAGACAGCATGTGATGAGACCTGGGCCTCCTAGAAGGTGGATCATCAAGGTTAAACACACAGATCCAGCGTCACTCACAGCTGCGCCGATCACTCCCGCTATCGCTCTGAACTTTGGAGCCAGCCCTGACACCGGCACGACCACTCCAAGTGGAGGAAATTTGATTTAGCTGGTAAATATAACTGTTCATGAGGTATTTCATCCTCTGCAGCGCGCAGACAACACAACACGGACCGGTTCTGAAGTCCTGATTCATTAAATCAGCTGGTCATTTCACTCAGCTGCTTATGATCAGCTCTTTGAAAGATGCTGGAACTGTAAAAATCTGGATTTTTAACTGATATTTTTTAGCATCAATAAGAAAACTGTTCTCTATGGAGCTGGTTGAAAATCCCTGCAGGAGAGTTCAGGACAAGGAGCACAGCTCATCTTCTTCCCCTTTGGGATTTTCCCTTCTGGGGTCGCCATGGCGATTCATCTGTGGCGTATAACACCTTCAGAACAGAGAGGTTGTGCAGAAGCAGCTCAGAGCATCGAGCCGCTGACGAGTAACTGGTCAGGACACCGAGGCCCTGATGGCGATAGTCGCCAACACTCGGGGCTCTGCCATGTCTGTGGCACACGAGGGGTTCGAGTTTTAGAGTCTGGATCTAACTGGACCTCGGATCACAAAAATACACCAGAATGATGAGAAGAATTCCTTTCAATAACAGCATTCCCTGTAACTCGGACCCGGATCATAACAGCAGCCAGCTCAGTTTCAGGGTTCCTGCGACATGTTTGGTTGACCGTACCTTAAATCTAATGAGATATTCCAAAGCGTCCCAGATTTTCCTAAACAGATCCTCGTTTAAAACACGGGCTTCCTGTTCACCTGTGTAGGCTCAGGTAACCCATCCAGGTGAGAAACCTAGACGCTCTGCTCTCCAGAGGCCCCTTTCACATCCTCTTCCTTGTTCTCAGACCAGAGAGGATTTAATCCCTCCAGAGGGTTTTGGGTCTGTTTCCAGAGGAAGGAGACCGGGAGCCATCCTGACCGGATCAGCTAGAACTCATTATTATGGCCAATAAAAGGGAATGTTTGAACAGAGATGTTATCATTTCCTGGATTTTCCTACACTTTCACAGAGGATTCCTAACTCCACCACACCTGGTCAGGCAGGTTTCAGGTATCATGACCCAAGAAAGTTGTGTTGTTTACAAACGGAGCTTCGCTTGCCAGCTGAATGTCTCCCGTTTTCCCAGTTTTCCCTGAATAAACGTCCCGCTTCTCTCACTGAGGCCCTTTAAACGCATCAGCTGACAAATGACGCGCAGCAGTCCGTCAACACGCCTCGAAACAACACCGCCACTTCTCCGGTACCTTCTCCGGTACCGGCTCCTTTCGCTCAAACGTTCAGAACATCTTCAGCCGCCAGGTTCACCGACTTAAAACAGGAAAATCCCCGCAGGGAGCCTTTGATACCGGGCGGGAAGCGGAGACGAGGCGCCGTTTGGGCTGAGACAACTTCACTCACGACACCAAGTTGGAGTTTGTTTCAGCTCCGTGTCGGAACGCGGAAATGTTCGAGTTAAACCTTCTTCTCTGGGTGATTAGGCAGGCTGGACGCCTCGCGGAGCCCCACCTCAGGAGTTAAATCATCATAAACGCAACGAAGTCAACAGTAACGGCATTACTCACCGACACGCATCTTCTTCCGTCGTGTTCTGGTCGCTTTCTGTCCGCGCGCTCCCGCTGGGAATGCTGGGCACGAGCGGAGCGCGTGCAGGCTTGGCTCTGGCTACCCGGTTAGCATCACCAAAAGTTAGCAACAAAACAAAAATGTACCAAATAACTCACAATCTTATCTATAAATGTCCGTGCAACGGACGTGGTTTTGTTTACTGGTAAAGTTAAATGAAATAAAAACATTCATAACATTAACTTATTGTTTGCTTGTGAGTCAAAGTCTATAAAACATTCATGTGCTAACGTGCTAAATCCACCTAGTTCTGATGTTTTATTAAATTATATCTTAAGTTCCCTCAAAAATGTCATTCAGAATTTTCATAAGAAGGAAATGTAATGAAAACACACATGAACTTGAACATATGTAATTATTTAAAACCATAAAGGTGATTTTTGTTGTTCATTCACAATGATCATGTGTACTTCCACGTATTTGAGTTGAATAATAAAGTCTTGAATGTCCTCTGATGCTTTTATTCAAAGAAAATCTCATTTAAATTGATGACGTTTTGGTAAAATCTGATCAAATGAACAAATAAACCAAGAGTTTGTGATAAAGAGTCTCAGCTAAATAAGGTTTTCTGAAAAATGGACTGAGCTAAAGCCAGTTGTTTTTTGTTGGCTGTTAAATTTGATGGACTGTGAAATGTTATCAGCAGCGAGTTTCGTTAAAATCCACTCAGAGCTTCAGGCGAGTTGGTGACAAACACGACTGACTCCAGCAGCTCTCCCAGAATGGGATGGGGATAACGAATGCTCAACACTGTCAGTAAAACTGGCTGATTTCAGGCCGTTTCTGTGCGTTTTAAATGCCCGCTGGCTGTGGTCACAATCCTCAGTTTCTAATTAAAACCTGGAAGCCACTGATGGGTGACCTTTGAACCCACAGCGCTAATGAGCATCCACATCATGTGACCATGTTGCGTCACCTCTGCATGATGCAGCATGACAGGGATTTATTCTTCAGCTTGTGATGATCATTAGTATCAGATCACTGCTCAAATCAAAGGTCACCGGTGTTTATCCAACACTTGAGTGTGACTTACCAGCACTCCACATGGATGAATGTTGTCCGTCTGGAATGCTGGTGCTCTTATCCCTCTGGTACCAACATGCGTAGCGGTGGGAAAAGTCCGGTTGTAGTTTGTAGTGAAAAGATTTTCAGCTCATTGGTTAATGTTACTGCTGGCTTGTTGTTTTACTCGATAAGATTCATTTATGCTTATTTAGCACGTTTTAGAGACGACGAAGAACAAAATGTTCAAACAAACAAATGAATGAAACAACAGTCTTCCATACCAAACTGATACTGTTCATCAGCATCGAGCTGAAGTCCCTTTGCTGTCATGTGCCAGGGTGAGTACTCCTCTCATTTTCCCATCTTTGGAACCTTTGGATCTTTTCCCTGTGCTTGCCCATTACCAGGTTTTGGAACGTCTTTGGATTTCTGTGACTCCTCAGGATTACTCACCTGTGCCCCATAGGATTTCCGGGTGCAGCTCTCACCGTTCTCCATTCCTCCCGGCCGGCCCGCTCTCGACTCACTCCCTCTCCTGGACACCCCACTTGGATTCACCCCGGCAGCACCCAACCTACCCTTCCTCATTCCCACACCCCCCTACTCCCAGTAAGTCTATTCTCTGCACCCACCCAGTTTAGACTCACCTTCCTGGACTCACCTGTATCTGCTCTCCCCTCCTCAGACGCTGCGCTCCCGTCCTCCATCTCCACCGGGCTTTTCCAGTGCTCCTGCAGTTCCCGTTTTAAAATAAAGATTCTTTTTTACCATAAGATCTGTGAGTGTGTGATTCTGCATGTCTTGGGTTAAACACATTCCCCAAACCGTGTCGTTTGCTTCTCTTCTCTGCGTCTGACCCATCCCCTGGGGAGCGGTGAGCTGCAGACACATCCGCGCTCAGGAACCATTTGGTGGTTTAACCAGCAACCCCACCCATTCATGCTGAGTGTCAAGCAGGGCGGCATTGGGTCCTGTTGTCTTTAAGGTCTTTGGTACGACCCGACCGGGATTGGAACCCCGATCTCCCAGTCCCAGGGGGGACACTCTACCACTCGGCCACTGAGCTTCACAGTCGCCGTGTTCTGGCTTTGAGGCGGCTGGATCTGCTGCCTGGAAGAAGGAGGGTGAAAAGTTCATGTTGGAGTAGCGTGGTCCAAAAACGCCTCGTACCGATGAAATCCTGAATCTGTCTGCAGCTCCGCGTTTATTAATGATCCCATCAGTCAGCAGGTCCTGTTTCCTCAGCAGAACCGTCTCTCACGTAGCTCTAGGGGGTTCTGGTTCTGTCTTCTCGATGTTGATGTTGGCTCCACCACAGCAGGTCAGGTTCTGGTCTGGACCGCTGTAGCAACGTGGTTCTGTTGTAGGTCTGCTGCTTGATCATGGTTCTGTTTCATGACCCGGTTTGGACTGGAGGACTTTGGTATTTACCATGGTGGATTCGGTGGGTTTTATTGGGTCAGAACCAGCCCAAACCCTCAGCCGTCCACCCCCGTGCTGACAGCTGGGATCAGCTGTTTGTGCTGCAGTGCATTGTGGGTAAACAACATCCCTCTGGTCTCATTCTTCCAGAAGGTTTGAGGTTCTTCCAGATAAAACGCCGCCAGCCTGAGCTGCAATGACCTTTAACCTTTGCCCTGAGGCCTGTAGTGTCTGAGATGGAGCTTTTTTGGCCTTTGCCATTTCTCTGAGCTTTGACCTCTGACCTTGGGGTGAACCTGCACTGGCATCTACTCCTGGACCTTCTCAGCTGTTTGAAATGTTGTGAAGAATCCATCTCAGTGAGAACGATGGACCCGCTCCTTCCAGACTGTTGCATCCCGACTTTGGAATGATCTTCTTTCATCCTTACGTAGGACTGACAGATTGTTTGCTGTTGTTTTCCGGATTTTATTCTGTTTCTGTTTTAAGATCATTACGATTTTATGACTTTATGATTTGTTTTGTAGCACTTTGTGATCCTCAGTCTGTGACGAGTGCTGTAGAAATAAAATTTACTAACTTACTAAATAGTTTAGAGCTGAGTTTCGATCGCTCCTCGACTGGCGTTCCCAACATCTGCATCTCTACGGCTGATTCTTTCCATGGCGAAGGGAAAATGCCGCTGGTGGAGCTGACGGATGTCCCCTCCTAGTCCAGCGTAAGCTGTCATGATGTGTGGGCGAGTCGGTGTGTTTACAGGGTTCATCAACACACACCTGTACACTCGTTCATAATTCATCTGATTTAAAACCCTGAGCAGGTTCCTGTTCCTCCACCCTACTGGTTGAGAGTGGAATTACAACTGTCATTAACAACCCTGCTGCAGCTAGCGCTAGCAACAAGCTAACACCAACACGAGCCAACTAATACTAAAATAAACTACAGAGTAAAAAGATCCACACTGTTGGACCAAAAATATTATTATTTACAGGTCTAGTAGCAACAAAGCCAGGTCACCATCAGTCTGTGATTGTGTAGCCTCCTTTAGCTCCATCGGACTAGCATAGGTCGCGCTGATGTTCACTCTGGTTTTAGCTCTAAGCTTCACATCCAAAGACTCTTATACTTTTACTCCCGGGCTCCGCCATGATGCCGAAAGAGAAGCAAACTTCTTTTTCTTCTTCTTGTGCTTTTTATTGACGATCGGTGAACTGAAAATGCTAACCACTAGCATTAAAGCTAACAACCGTCAAGCAGGTAAATGACGCCCCGTAGGACACGTACCCTCTCCTTAAACTATCTACTGCTGTTTCTGGCCAGCAGGGGGCAGCAGAGTGGCGTCAAGTATGAAACCGGACACGTTTCTAACTCAACAACCACAGAGATCAAGGTCAGAGCTCCAGTTTTAAAACTATTACGTGTTCCTTTAGGTTTGTCTGATTTCCTCTCATCTGATGCAGGGGTTTCCCCACCAGGAGACACCGGCTCTCGAGCGATGCAGCGGCTTTACTCGTAAACATCAACAAAGATGGGTGTAAACAGCTCCAGCGTGATGGCAGACCACACTCTTGACTTCGGTTTTATTGTTATGATACAATATTAGTTTATCTTATGTGGCACTTGTGCCCTGGCGCGGAGGTGATGTCAACAGGAAGCCTGACGTGTCTAGCCGTGTTAACACTGTCAACAGAAACTGGTGGTTTTACTGTGTCTCTCTGCTGAAAACTGTAAATGATCTGAAGGAGAACTCGTTCCTCTTTTGTGTGCGTCTGATCTTTCAGATTAAAATATCAGATTTCTGTTAGTGCACTGATTGCAAATTGTCTAAGAAGGAATTTAATATTTGAAGATGTTTCCTGTGTGAAAGGAAAGCTGATACGACTGTTAAAATTTAAGCCAAAGTGACCAAAAGGTCCTGATAATTAACTGAAAGAAGAGAAATTCTGGGTCGCTCATGGGTCCATGTGGTCTAAATGTGCCATGTGCAGGTGCTGGCGGCGCAACGCGGCCGCGACGGACCAGGAGGGAACGTCTTCTTGTGGGAATTGTTTCGAACCCTCGGGATCTGAGTCGGAACTCCGGTTCAGTTTGATCCAAACAGACGTGACTTGGTTCTTCGTGAAGACCAGCCGAAGAGATGTCCTCTCAGAGAGAGAGAAAAGCTCTGAATCCAAACCACACCTGCTTTATTTTTGTCCCACCGAGAGAATCTCTGCTCTGATCTGGGAGTGTTCCTGCTGATTGTTCTCTAGAACTTCAGGAACGGCTTCTCACCCACATTAATACCAGTTTAAAGTTACTGACGGGCATTAAAGAACCGAGCAAAGCATCAAATCTGCGTCGGAACAAAGTGGTCAAACAAGCTGGTCCAGGTGTGAGGAGGTGGGAGGAGACGCAGGAGCATCAGAATGGGCAGAGCTTCACCTGCTGTAGAAAACTGGATCCTGACAGGGAGGCGAGCAGACAGAGGACCATCCCAGTCGGGTCGGATCCAGACCTGGATGTGAGGAGTGCAGCCAGACCCAGAGGGAGGAATGAGTGTCTGAGTCCGGAACCGCTCACATCCACACAACATGTCCGGAGTTTGGAGACCCGCTCTGTTCCTCTGCACCCTGCTGCTGGCGGTGTCCAGAGGCCCCACTTGGGCCAGAACCAGAACCAACGACAGCTCACTTAACTTGTTAAAGACAGAGAATCCAACCCATCCCGTGCATGGGAATGGGTCGGAGTCAGGCGAAGAACCGATCACCACGCTGCCCATCGTCTCCTGGCTCTGGGAGGAGGTGAAACCGCCGTACTTGGTGGCTCTGTGGATCCTGGTCTGCTGGCTCTGCAAACTCGGTGAGTCCCGATCACCTCGGACTTCCTGAGTTCGTTTCCCATTAAACAGCCTCAGAATATCCCAAACACAGTCGGAAAAGTCAAGGTCCAAAAAAATCTAACCATCAGATTAGAGAATCCAGGAATGGAAAATCATTCATGTAAAAAACGTTTAATATTAGGTGATTAATAAAATCTACAGGTAGTTTAGTCAGCCCAGACCTTCACATCCTCACATGTTCATGATCTTCTCGGGATGCTTTCACTCGTTTTTATTCCGATTTTGTTCCATTTCTGCATGAAAAAGAGTTTAAAACGTGAGTTTATTTAGAACATTTAGCAATTAGAACTTTTCCTTAAAAAACAGAATAAACTAACCAGATGATGATGATGATGATGATGATGATGATGATGATGATGATAACATGTCTTACTGGTTGGAATTCCGGGATCCATCCAGACTGGAGCAGATGTTCCTGCTGATGGTTTAGGCGTGAGGATGCAGATCAGCATCACCTCCTCCGTTAGCTTCTCCTCTTCGGACCCCGGCGGTGTTTTCAGAGGTTTTCCTGTCCTGAGAATTCCACTTTCATCTTTCCTGTTGTTTTTCCCACTTGTCCCACTTTCCTGGAGTCCTTAAAGTGGTTCCAGATCAGCGGTTCTCCAAACTCTCTGAAGGTCTTTCGTTGTTTTTCTTTGTCACTGTTGGTATTTTTGTGGATTTGTGTAAAAAACAGGAAGTTTTTTTTCACATGGCTCATAAAAACTTTTCCTGTGGAACAGTTCCGGTTCTGGTGGGAAGGACTGGTCCAAAGACCTTCTGACCTCTGCTGACGATGAGCAGAAGGACCCGTCTCGTGTCTTCACCACTAAATGTTGTGGTTTGAGTTGTGTGTAGTCAACAGCTGTAAATGAGTCGCTGCGCCGAAGGTTCTCCGTGTTTCTCTCAGCGGGTCCAAATACGGGTCTGGCGTTGGTGGGATGGAGCAGGTTCTTCACCTGGAACCAGAAACAACAGCTGACTCCTTCAGTTCCTGCTGCTTCAGACACTAGGGGGCGCTGCAACCGTCCTGCTGACTCTTCAGCTCAAAAACTTCTTATTTTAGTTCATCTTCATAATTTTGTCGTTGTGCATTTACAGCCGAGCAATAAAGTTATGTGAGTGAGTTTCACCCAGAAGGATGAAACGACCGGCGTTCATCATCCCGTTCAGGAACGTTTGGTTTCATCCGTTTGGACAAATTCGTAAACGGACTTTCAGACTGGACTCGAGGGCCGAGTGGAAGACTTGTTCCCGTCTTTGGAAGTGCCAAGTGAAGCTTTTTCCACTTGTGAAGTCGCTGAAACTTAACCAGTGTGCGTGTCTGCCGTGGCGAGTGGAGGTGACTCGAAGCTTCGCCGGGTTAGTCAGTAACTACAGGTCACAAACACAGCCGGAGCTGCCAGAAGTAAGACTCCCAGAAATATAAAAACACACAGTGGGAACACCGGGAGTTAATGAGCGGGAGTCGTAAATGTTTGATCCTTCTCCGTATTTTCCTTTAGACACCTGGGAACTGGATTTATGGATCGCTGGTGGAAAACAACTGGAAGAGCGGGAGGATCATTGCATGGATTTTCTTATTAGAGACGCCTTCCGGGGATCAGAATTCCTCCTCTGAGGTGCTTCTTTCATCCTGATCCGGTGACGTTCCCAGTGAGATCGCCAGAACGGGAGCAGAATCTCGGGCCCGGCTCATGGTTCTGCTGCTGACATGAGCTTCACCGGACTGTTTCATCCGTTTGAATCCCTGAGGAGCAAAACCGGATCCAGCTGCTTTCCTTCTCCCGCCTCGTGGCTGAAAACAACATGCTTGACCTTTTCTCCTCTGCTGCAGCCGTTACGCAACCATTAGAAGGCTCGGGTCAAAGGTCAGCCACTGTTAGCAGCAAATATCAGGTCATTTGTTACGCAGGTCTCACTGATGTGGTTTGAGTTAGCAGGTCAAACACACACGGCTGGTTTAAAGGAGCTGAAGGGGACGTGTTAACAGCTGAGAGTCTGACCTTTGACCTTTAACTTGGAGAAAAAGCCCACCCGCCTGCTCATTCAGGTGTTATCGAGGCGAGAAAACACCGTTTCAGAACCGCCTCAGTTCCGGGCTCGGGCTGACCAAAGTAACTCGTGTTTAAGACGAACGCCGCCTCAGCAGCGCGACTGATGTCGTCTCAATCCGCTCCCGAAGGTTTCAAACGACCCGGAACCCTTGGGAAATGATTAAATACGCCGGAGCAGAAAGATGGAAACAACATGGTCTTGGGAATGTTTTTGTCCAGAAAGAAAAAGGGCGGGGCTTAAAACCCAGACCGGAGCCGGCCGCCAGGGAGAGCTCTGGATGAGGGGTCACCGACCTTTGTGAAGATGAGCCGCACGAAGAGCTACCAGGCCGATGCAACAGGGACCTTCCAGCTGGATCAGATCAGAGCGAAACGAAACTTTATGAACAACAAACAAACATTTTGTTGTTCCAGTGACAACAAAGTGATTCTCAAACACACAAAGAGCATCATTCCATCGGAACTCAGCGAGAGGCCGTTTACCTCCAGACGGATAACGCTGACCATACCTGAACGCCTCGTGCTTTTATTCACACCTGTGGGATCGGATCATCCAATCAGCTCGCTGCTCTTTGTTCTGCAGCAGGACGGTTCTGAGAACACACATCAGGACGAAGGGGAACGGATGGTTTGTGGGGAAAGAACTGGTGTGTACAGACGTTTGAATAAAAACAACAAACAGAAAAAGGTCGTCCTTTAGCTGTCCTCTGGTTTCCGAGGGACAGTGAACGCAACACAGTGTTTCATTGTTGCTCTGGGAGCAGGTGCTGTTGTTTCTGGGTCGGTTCTGGTGTCTTCGCCCTGAACAGCCTCAGTTAGAGAAAGAGTTCTGGCTGGATCGATGCGCTAACGGCTAGTCTAAGTAGGGCCAGGTGTCTAAAGTAAAGAAGTCCCCAGCAGGTTGTGAAAACCTTATTTCATAAGCATCACAGCTTTTTATTCCCAGCGTGAGCGGCTGCAGAATTCCAGGCTGGAATTCCAGAAGCATTCTGCCGGATGATTCATGAGAAATGAAAAGGTTTTACGCCGTAAAGGTTAGTAAAACGTTTACAGGAATTTGTTTCAAACCCTCAAGTTTGTTGTTGATTCGTAAACCTGCACATGTCTAAATCACGGGTGTCCGTGGGGAGTTGTGGCCCCCGGGGGCCGAAAAACGGGAATTTTTCCCTTCAAACTTTAACATTTACATAAATAAATGTTTTCCTCTAGAAACAGGCTGAAACGGGAACGTCAGAAGATGAAAGCGTTGGTTTACATCAGCAGCTGGAGATGCACGCTTTAGACCCGCCCGGCGCCACGGACGGTTTCAGGTGAGGCCAAGTTGATCTCCTGTTGAATGGGATCAGGCTATCACCTGGATTTGTGTCTTGGACCACCAAACAGAGCGGAGGGATAAAGCGTCTTTCCGAGTCCCGTTCACCTGTTTCTTGTTATTTTTAGCTTTCCTGTCGTACCGTTTAATCTTTTAACCGCCGCGGATCACCGAGAACACCTGTGGGTTCCTCTCAGCGCCTCGCCGGCAGTCGTAGAACTTTTAAATGGCTCCACGTGAAGGATGAGATGTTTGCAACGGAGGCGTGCCCCCCCAGGAACAGCTTGCTTCCAAATCCCGGGTCAGAGGGCCGACGTTCCGAAACACGTACGACTGTGGAACTCCACAGGAAGAGTTCTCAGAAGCTCTTTGTGATTATTTTTGTGTCTCCATCAGAAAAACGATCAGGTCCTCGTGAACACAAACTTCTGACCAGCCAATCAGACGGCAGCATTTATTCATTCAGAACGGAGAAGAAAATGAGATTCAGATGTTCCGATCTGCTGGGATTTGAACCCAAAACCACCTCTAGGGTCGGAGGTCAGACTGGTTCCTATGAAGATCTGCAGGACCACACCAGCTGCTCCAGATGGACTCCAGCAGCAGAACGGGACATTCAGGCAACAATTCCCACGGCTTCACCAGAGCTGGAAAACGTTTTCCTGGTCTGATGGGTCTGGATCCCAGCTGCATCCTAACCCATCTTCTGATGCTTCTTCCAGCAGGACCACGCCACAAAGCCAGATCAAACTTCCAGACAATAAAAGCATCAAGAGCAGATCATCTTTCTGACCTCTGAAAACAGGCCTCAGCTCGGAGCTGCTGAAGCTCTGGTGTTCCTCAAAGGAATTCTTATTAAACTGGAACCTTTCACAGACGATGGAGTTCTGTGATTTCCTGATCACAACGGCTCTCGGCCATCAGCTCAGACATCAGCTGACCCACGTTTGAGAAAAAACACCATGTGTCTGGTCGGCTGGGTTGTGGAGGCTCCCGGGAATCTCTGACCTGCCTCTCCTGCTCCTCCTGGAGGGTCCCAGAGCATTCCCATACCAGAGAGGATATGTAGTCCCCTCGGTGGGCCTCCAGAGCTGAGGAATTCTGGGTTCATCCTTCTGAGAGGAGGCATCAGATGCCTGAACCACCTTGGCTGACTCCTGTGGATGAGGAGTAGCAGCGGCTCTCCTCCGGCCCCTCCTACTCAGCTCCATCCCACCTCATCCTGGATTGGTAGATGATTTAACCTGAGTTAATCCAGCTGGAGAAGTTAAATCATCCACAAAGGGAACCGGAAACCAGTCAGGATGTCTTTTTGTCTAACAGTAACCAGGCTGCAGCTTGCAGCCGCTCCGGGATTTGGGAACTTGTTTTAGGAAATGTTTGCGGGACGGCTGACTTATGCAGGGGATTCTTTAACCACGCTTAGGAAACATGAAGGTGAATGATTACTGAGCCGTGGAGAAGCTTCCAAACAGCTTCTGCTCCATCACACTCCAGTGGTGTCACAACGAACCGGCAGCAGCGTGACTGAGTAACAGCCGCCTCCTCCGACACCTCCACCTGAAACACACCACCCGGCTCGTCAAGGTGTGTGTCCACGCCGGGTTTTATTGTTCTGACCTCCGGCTGTGGGAGGAACCGGGATGGGAAGTCACAGACGCAGATAAAGCCTGGTGAGGGGCCGGAGACCCGTCCTGGGATCAGAAGGACTTCTGTTTTTACCACGATGGGTCGCGGTGGTTCCGTCAGGTTTTGGATCTTCGGCTCGATGCTCCTGATTGGTGTTTGGGGTCAAGAGCCAAAGTCAGAGCGCCACGATGAACACGGTGGCGGATCCAACGTCAGCGGGATCTCCATCGTCTCACTCGAGTGGGAATATGTGGAGCCTCCTTACCTCGTGGCTCTGTGGATACTGGTGTGTTTCCTGTGCAAACTGGGTAGGTGCCACAGAACCAGCTAGAACGCGGGCGCAGAACCTGACCACAGCTCAGACAAGTTTCCACCTCCCGGACCTCTCTGCATTCGGGGAGATTTCCATTTGAACTTTTATTCTGGATTTTTCCTGACTCAGGTTTTTCACTGTGAGGAGTTTTATTCACGTTTCTGAGATTCTAAATAAAAAATCACCAAAATAAAAGTTTCAGTCGACCTCAAACATGAATTAGATGTTAAAGGTTTCAAACCAACGTTTAAACTTTTAAGAAAACAAATTCTTGTTCATTTATGAAATCTCACGTTTTATTTTGAAAATCTCCAAAAAGCTGCTTTAACTGTTTTTCTGTCGGTTGACCAAACCTGATTTTTTCAGACGTAAGAAAGGACGAAACAGGAAAACGTCTTTTAGAGACAACAGGGAGCTCTCTGGTGCTGGGCCGGGCCTTTGGTGCATGAGTTATCCTCCACGGTTCAGGTCCAAGACCCGAAGGCGAAGTTCAAGGACAAAGTCAGAAAGGACGAAGTAGAGATGAGGAGTGGACCAGGAGATCCTGTCCTGCTGCAGAGGACACGCTCTTTAGTCTAAAGCACGGAGACGAGTGCGCTGGCGGGGATTTATTCAGACTCAACCTTCTGAATCGTTTTCCAGGAGCCGAGGTGTTCCGCAGGGTCGTGCTCGGCTGCACAAATGCACCAAACAGCTGACATTCCAGCGACGTGAGGTGTCTGTGAAGTGGCCGTTTCTCCAAGCCTCAGTGGGTTTTATTATTACATAAACTTTAGTGATCCTCCCGCCGGTTAACCATTGGCTCAGGACAAAGGGACACGAGCTGTTGATTATTTCTACATCTGAAACTTTACAGAAGTCGTTTCTGGTTTAGTTACAGGGCAAACGTCGGGTTGGTCATTAGTTCAGTCATGAATCTGAAATCAGACCCATCAGATGTTACGATGACACTTCAGGTCTGGGACCGGGCCACAGAGCAGCAAGATCAAAAGGTCTCCTTCAAAATAAAAGTGTAACCTTGTGTTTGGTGTTTCAGTCATCGAAGCAAACCACCATGTGACCGAGTTCATCCCCGAGAGCGCTCTGCTCATCTGCTCCGGCTTCATCCTGGGGGGGATGATCTGGGGGGCAGACAAGGTCCAGACCTTCAGGTTGACCCCGTACGACTTCTTCCACTACTTCCTGCCTCCGATCATCTTGGATACGGGATACAGCATGCCAAACAAGCTGTTCTTCACCAACCTGGGAGGCATCCTGATCCACGCCATCATCGGGACCTGCTGGAATGCTGCCAGCCTGGGGCTGTCGCTGTGGGGGTGTCAGATAGGCGGAGCCATGGGTAACAGCAGCGCCTTAACTTCATCTACATATATGTACTTATACACATATGTACATGTATACTCATATATACATGTAGTCATGTATATATGAGTATACATGTGCATATGAGTATACATGTGCATATGTGTATAAGTACATACATGTACATATGTGTATAAGTACATATATGTTCATGTATACTCATATGCACATGTATACATGTATATATATATATATATATATATATATATGAGTATGTATACTCATATTTACATGTATACTCATATATACATGTATACTCATATACATGTATATATGTACTTATACACATATGTACATGTATACTCATATACATGTACATATGTGTATAAGTACATATATGTTCATGTATACTCATATGCACATGTATACATGTGTATATATATATATATATATATATATGAGTATGTATACTCATATTTACATGTATACATGTGCATATGATTATACATGTACATATATGTACTTATACACATATGTACATGTATGTACTTATACTCATATGCACATGTATACTCATATGCACATGTATACTCATATATACATGTAGTCATGTATATATGAGTATGCATGTGCATAAGTGTATAAGTACATATATGTACATATGTGTATAAGTACATATATGTATATGTATACTCATATGCACATGTATACATATATATATATATATACACATGTATATATGTGTATAAGTACATATATGTACATGTATACATATATACACATATATCTACATATGTACTTGTACACATATAGACTTATATACTTACATACTTATATGCATATATACTGATATATATATACGTGTATATATATATTTTTTGATTGATTGATTGATTGATTGATATAAATTTACACAGATGTACTTTTATTTTCATTTATTTAAACAGATGAGTGGATGGAGAACTCATTCTCATTTACAACGGGGATCTGGCCAAGAGGCAGCAGCAACAGTCACACAGTTAGCTTTACACCAGAGAAATATAATATGTATGAGTAATCAGAACTTAGAACACTGATCAGAAACTATTGGTCACCATGAACTATTGAGGGTAGATAAAGGAATGTAGGTCGGGAGCTTCAGTGGTTCTGCAGCTCATTCCAGTCGTTGGAAGCAGCAAACTGGAATGAGGTGCGAGCTTTGGGAATAACCGTAGAGATGAGGTTACTGGAATGTAAACGGTGCTGGTTGCTGGTACTTGTATAACATATATTTATCTACATACGTATTTATATTTATGCACATATATACTCACACAATTATATACTTAAGTACTTACATACTCATGTATATTTTTGATCGATTGATATAAATTTATACAAATACACGTATATAATAAATATTTATCTACCTATGTATTCATAAACATATATACTTATCTAAATATGTACCCATACATACATATATACATAAATACGGTTCTTAGTGACCAGGTAAATGTTGTTTCTGCTGCCTGAACCTCCATCATGGTTCCAGCGACCAGGACCCTCTCAGACTGATCCTGTCCTGCTCCAGGTGACCTGAACGTCGGCCTGCTGCAGTACCTCCTGTTCGGTAGTCTGATCGCTGCTGTCGACCCCGTGGCCGTCCTCGCCGTGTTTGAGCAGGTCCACGTCAACGAGGTCCTCTTCATCATGGTGTTCGGAGAGTCGCTGCTGAACGACGGCGTCACTGTGGTGCGTAAGACCAGCGTCCTGCTCTCTGGGAACCAAACTGATGTCTTTGGTATTTTTAAATATGCAACAACAGAAACGGGAAGAGTTTCTACTGAAGGAGCCAATGACTCAGAGCCTCTGAAACCTTCTGAGCTTCTGGCTGCTCGGAAGGAAAATATTAGAGCTGAACTGGGTCTTTGTTGGGAAACCCAACTCAGGAAAACCTGGTGAAACCCTTCTAAGACCATCATAGACGATGCATCACGTTGAAGGGAAATGAAAGAAGATCAGAATCCTTCTGGAATGATGTCATCTGAGCATCAAAATCTAAGAAACAAGCTGCTGTCTTGGACCAAAGGCTCCTGTGAAGGTGTCCGTCTCCACAACATTCATGGTTCCTTCTGCTTTTTTAGGTGCTCTTCAATGTCTTCAATGCATTTGTGACTCTTGGAGGACCCCGAATCAATGCCGCTGAGATCATTAAAGGAATAAGTGAGACTTTTTTGGGTTCTAACTCTTTCCTGACCAGAAGTGTTTATTTGGGCCTGATCTGTTGTCTTTTTCCAGTTTCCTTCTTCGTGGTGGCGTTTGGCGGTAGCCTGGTGGGGTTTGTGTTTGGCCTGCTGTTCGCCCTTTTGTCCAGATGCACTAAAAACATCCAGATCATCGAGCCCGGCTTCCTCTTCATCCTGGGATACCTGGCCTACCTGACGGCTGAGATGCTCTCCTTGTCCGCCATCCTCTCGTGAGTTCTCCAAAAGTTAACATCAGGGGTCTCATTTATCAAACATGGCGTAGAATCCTTACTAAAACCGTACTTAAGCTCAGCAAACAAAAGTGCTTACACCAAGCAGGTGTGTGATCTATCAAACATGGAGGACGCACAGCTGCACGCAATCTCCGCTTCATAAATCAGAGTCTAACGAGAATGTTTCTCAGCTGCTTTTTAGTCACATCCCACCCTCACCACGCCCACTTACTGCCATAAATGGTCAATGCAAAGTGCCTTGTGGACCTCATGCATACACATAAGCCGGCTGTTGCAGCGCTCCGCCAACGACATGACGACCGTAGATCAAGGCAGATCAAGGAAGCGCTATTTCACACAAGCAGAAGTTGAGGTACCTGTGGGTGAGGTGGAGAAATGAAAGGAAGTTCTTTTGCAAAACAAATAAGAGAAAACCCACGGAGTGGCACAGCGTTGCTGAAGCCGTCAATGCTGACTTCTTCAGAGAGATCTGTGGCGGATATAAAAAATGGTCCAATCAGGATTCAATCCCCAGACTCCCGGGTGAACGTCACGCGCACTAACCAGTCACCCAAACAGAGATCTCCCCTGTACAAGTAGCCAGGTCACATGATCAATCAGGTCACAGTGACAGGACACACACTGTCACACACACATGATGTTCTGTCTCAATCTGTCCCCCTGCTGATATTCTGTACTTCAGGCTGTGTGTGTGTGTGTGTGTTTGTGTGTGTGTGTACAAGTGATAATGCTGCAGGATTTCATTATTGTATCTTCTCAGCAGCAGCGCTGCAGGTGCTCTCCATGTCCAGCATGTGTGTAAGCCAGGTCCTTAGTCAACTTACAGTTGCACACATTTTCCGCTACGTTTTCGTTCATAAATCCCAAAGTTTGCGCGTAAGCCAGCTTGATAAATGAGGCCCCAGGTCTTTAAAATCAGATCAGATGAATGAGGTTCTATAGCACCTTTATGGGTCAGAGGTCATTCACACACTGGTGGTGAGGAGCTACATCATAGCCACAGCTGCCCTGGGGCACACTGACATCGGCCCCTCTGACCACCACCAGCAGGCAAGCATGGGTTCGAACCAGCAACTCCTGACCCTGAATGAGTTTAAATCTGTGGTCCAACAATCAAAGTCTCAGTCCTTCATTTGTTTCATCGTTTGGGTTAAGCTAACCCTAACCCGGTGGAAACAAGACGATACAGGGTTAGGACTAGGGTTAGTCATCCAGGTCATGGTAATCTAAAGGGGTGAGAGGAGAATCAAAACATCTTCAAGACACCAAAGAAGTCCAGTTGCCTTCATTCAAACCCCTTCGGAATACCTAACGATGGGATGCAGGGTTATATCCCGATCAGCCAGTCCCGTACTTCCCGGCAGAGGACGAGTCTGGCAGGCCAGGCTAACAGGACAATCCCAGGAGGAGTGGTACGATCTGTTTTTGGAGACAGGACGAGATATGAGATGATCCGATGAGACGGAACAATCAGAGACGAAGAGATGTAAGGAATGTTTCGCCGTTGGAAGTCTTGTGCTGGCCAAATTGCTGTCCCAACAGCATGAAGACGGAAGACGACCGCAGCGGTAGGGTTCATGAAGTCGATCCTTTTAAAATTCTGAACATGATGTTGGGTCAGGGTCATCGGCCGCGTTAGTCTCAAATGCACCTGCAGGCAGGTGTGTGTGTGTGTGTGTGTGTGTGTGCTGATGTGCGTGTTTCTGTTGTGTAGGATCGTTTTCTTCGGTGTGTGCTGTCAGAAGTACATCAACGCCAACATGGATGAGAACTCCGTCCGCACCATGAAATGCGCCGTGAAGGTTTTTGCCAACGGAGCTGAAACCATGATCTTCGTTTTCCTCGGCATCTCCGCCATCGATAAGTCCATCTGGGTGTGGAACACGGGCTTCGTCCTCCTCACGCTGCTCTTCATCTTAATCTACAGATTCATGGGTGAGGCTCTTGGCCCTCCAGCGTCGGGTTTCAGAGTCAGTCTGATGTTTGAAATCACCCCGCTGCTGTTTCTGCTTCCAGGTGTGTTTTTCCTCACCTGGTTCATGAACTTGACCAGGCTGGTCCCAATAGACTACACCGATCAGGTGATTATGAGCTACGGTGGCCTGCGCGGGGCAGTTGCCTATGGCCTGGCAGTCATGCTGGACGAGGCCAAGATAGAGGAGAAGAAGCTGATGGTGTCCACCACCCTCATCGTGGTTTATTTCACCGTAATCCTTCAGGTGAGTCTCCACAGGTGTGCTGCTGAGTTGTGGATCTTACTGAGGGCTACATCTTCACCTGCAGGGAGTGACCATGAAACCTCTGGTGAAGTGGCTGAAGGTGAAGAGAGCTGCCTCCGCTGAGAAGACCCTGATAGAAAAAGTGCAGAACCGGGTAAAAGACGATGGAGCCGCAGGCACCAGAACCTCTCCAGACGCTGCGCTGACGTTTGGTTTTCTCTGCAGGCCTTTGAGCACATTCTGGTGGCCATCGAGGACATTTCAGGACAAAAGGGAAACAACTACTTAAGAAACAAGTAAGCCAGAACGTATCAGGAACCACCTCCAGGTTCAGAGCCTACAGCTGTGTCTTCTCCTGCAGGTGGTTTAAGTTCGAGGAGAACTGGATGTCGAGGATCCTGCTGAGGCCGTCGGTCAGAGAGAGGCAGGACAAAGTCTTCAACGTCTTCCACCAGCTCAACCTGAAGGACGCCATGAGCTACGTGGTCGAGGTAGGACCACAGATCTCAAACCAAGTACAAGTACTTACATTTGAGTACTCACCAATGCGAGTACTAATAAATATCATCACTCTTTTAAAAGTAACGTATCCGTAGTTTTGGTACCGTATCGGTCCGGTAGGAGCACGCATTCGGTATCGGCCTGAGACCGGGCGATGGTATCGACATCGGTGCTCCCTGGTTATGATGATTCGTACCTCAAGGAAGTCTGCGCCACAACCGCTTCCCAACATCAGCTGTCTCATCCCATTCCACAAACGGTTCCCATGAGTCCAAACTCCAAATTCCCCGTATCTGCTTCCTTTTCCCAATCCGCAGCTCCCAAAACAGCCGAATCTTTTCCTCCAACAGCTGTAATTGTTCCGTGTTTTCACACACACACACACGCGTACACACGCACACACACACAAACACACACATACACACACGTGCACACACACACACAGGTGCGAGGTGTTAACGGCCGTGTTGTTCCAGGGTGAGCGGCGAGGTTCTCTGGAGTTCATCCGGAACGAGAGCGCGTTTGTTGACTTCAAGAAGAAGTTCGGAGAGGACATGACGATGTCCATGCCCGACATCATGGCCGACATGTCTGACGATCGCAGTGCTGCTTCATCCACGAGGTGAGAGGACGTTTTCACTCAGCTCTGAACCGCCGTGTTAACGTTGTCACCAGGTCTCCAGACGTTCCTCGTCTGCTTTTCGGTGAAAGTTTTCCTCCAGATCAGATTTATTTGTTGTGAAAACTGATGCCCGACTTGCTGCTGGAGTAGCTCCCCCTAGTGGCTACAGAGAGTCATCTTCACGATGTGCTTTTCTCGTTTGCAGGAAAGAATCGGTTCCATCGGTGAGTCTAGAAGTCCATGAGCAGGCCATGAGGGGAACCAGAGCAGCCGAGGGCCTGGACTCCCACCACCTCCTGCAGCAGCATCTCTACAAGGGCAGGAAGCAGGTGAACCTTCACCCCCACACCTCCTTCAGTCCCAAAGCACGCTGACCCACCTCACCTGACTGTTCTCCAACCCAAAGCACCGACACAGGTACAGCCGCAGCCACTTTGACATCAACAAAGACGAAAATGAAATCCAGGAGATCTTCCAGAGGACCATGAAGAGCCGTTTGGAGTCCTTCAAGTCTGGCAAGATGGGCGTGGCTCCCCCTAAGACCATAACAAAGCACACAAGGAAGGAGCAGCAGCAGAAGGTCAGAACCGCCCAAACGCTGACCCAGCAGTCAGTTCATCCACTGGAAAAGGATAAAATCCCACGTTGTCTGTTCTTCCCAAACCCCACGCTCCACGGAAAAACACTTTTTCAGGATTTCAGATGCTTTACTAGATTTTTCCGACAGGTCTATAATATTCAAGCAGTGAAGAAAAATCTAACCTTTCATTTCTTCTGGTTTCAGTTGCAGAACAAGAAAAGTAAAAGCCGCCTGTCTGGTGACGAAGGTTCGTACGCGTCTCTAACTAAAGCTCGGGAGGTAGAGCGGGGTGGCCCGTAGTCAGGAGGTTGCAGGTTCGATCCCGGCTCCCACCAGAGAGCGCTGCTGTTGTGTCTTTGGGCAAATGCCTGCTGGTGGTGGTCGGAGGGGCCGGTGCCGCCTCTGCCAGCGCCCCAGGGCAGCTGTAGCTACATGGTAGCTCATCCCCACCAGCGTGTGAATGACCGACTGTGTTGTAAAGCGCTTTGGGGGGTTGTAGAACCCCAAGAAGGCGCTGTACGAATACAGGACATTCATCATTTTTAAAAACTCTCCCATAAATGTAAAATTTCTACGATGCTGCGACAAGAGCGAGCTGCACTTGTGTCGTCTTTCCGAGTCTGAGGACTCCACAGTGCCTCTAGGAAAAACCAGGAGCTCCGGAGCACACAGGCGCGTGTTAACGAACAACAGCAAAGGCTTACTGAAAGGTCAAAGGTCATTTCCAAAGGGGTAAAAGAGACAGGTGGAAATCATGAAGACAGACACTCGTTCCAGGAGCGGACCTTCCAGCAGGTACGCTACAAGGTCAAAGGTCAGAAACGATGAGAAAACTGGAGTGCTTCACCTCAGCCTCTGGCCCAATCCCGATTCTCGCACCCTTCGACTGCGCGATCCCGACCAGGGCTGCGAGTGCGTCGGGTGTCCCGATTCCCAGCGTGGAAGTTCATCACGCCCCTTTTGCACCGAGTCGGCATCGAGGCGAGCCACCAAACCAGAACCGACCCGAGCCGACGGGTCAGGCCGAACCTCCAGGTCGGTGGGTGGATGGCCGCAGGAGCAGCTCTGTAAACGTTTGCAGCTTGTCCTGTTGTGTCCACGAGCTCCAACGTTGTAAATGATCATTTTTTCACTAAAACTCTGAAACAGCTGATGCTAATTTTGTGTATTAATGTCAGCTAGCATGATGCTACTTCCTGTTGTTCCTGTGCTAATGCTGACGATCGGGGACGTTGGTCTAAAGTATAAATACACAGATGATCAACACTGTAGTCAGCGCAGTTATCGCGGTTTTCCGAACATCGTCCTTCCCGGGAGCATCTCTGTGGTTATGGAAGCCCCGCCCCCACGCGGCGGGTCGTGAGCTGGTGTGGTTGATGTTGGGGTGACTCAGGGGTCGGGCCTTGAACCTTTACTGACTGAATAAATACCTGCGGTGTTTGATAATGAAACACCAAACGAGCGCAGCTGTGGCTAGGATGCAGCTCATCACCACCAGGGGGCGAAAGGGTGACGTGTTGTAAAGCGCCTTGGGGGGCTCATGGATCTACTCATGTGTAATAAGAGTTTGATGGTGTTCCCTCCAGATTTTGAGTTCTCTGAAGGCGACAGCGCTTCTGGTTACGACACTTCGTTCCCAGTCAGAGGCGGCTACAGGCCTGGAGGTAAAGCAGCCCTCCCACCTGAGCTCCTTTGACCTTTGACCCCCACAAGCGCTGACCTGGTTCCTTTCTCCCCCTCAGCTGGCATCGAGAACCCGGCCTTCATGCCAGACGTGGACCTGCCGCTGCAGATCCCTCCCTGGCTGGAGGATGTGGACTCGGTGGCTCCTTCCCAGCGAGCTCAGGTCCGGTTGCCATGGACACCCAGCAACCTGCGGCGCCTGTCTCCTCTCCGGATCAGCACCCGTTCCAGTGACTCCTTCAATCTGGCCGAAGCGCCGGGCGATCACCAGGACGACCAGCTGCCTCCTCCCCCGACTCCTCCTCCTCACAGAGACGGAGACGTCGTGTAGCGTCCCGCCGCGCCTCCGGACTTCAGAACCGGACTGCCAAAGACAGAACCGGACCTCGGATTTCTCACATCCGTCTCGGTTGTCCTCAGAGCGAAGAAAGCCTCTGGGTCCAGCTGTCGGAGGTTCTGATGCCAAACCTTTAAAATGTTTTATTTCTGGACGTAAAAAAGGAAATTTATAGAAAGAAAATCTAAAATCAAATCTTCCGTCTGGATTTCTTGTTTTGCTGTGAAGGATGAAGCCGTGAAAAGGCTCTTGTGTGTGTTTAGATGTAGTTGGGTGTGAGACCAGCAGAGGGCGGTGTGACACCAACTTCCTGTTTCCTGTTAAAACTGCATTTAGAACCAACGAAGAAGAAGGTTTTGGCTTCTGTGGAGTCGGTTTCTAAACCAAACATTCCTAACCGGATGAAACCGGCTGCAGAATAAAGGTTTTAGCGCCGCAGGGCTCAGATTAACGCTGAACGCAGGATTCAGCTTTTGTTTCACCCGTTTGTTGATCTGCAGGAAATAAACTCAAAGTTGTTCTTTAAAACCACGTTTAGTACCAACAACTCTACATTTGATCCTTTATGATGAATTAAATTATTTACAAACAACTGGGCTTTTGTTTTGTTTACTTTTCCTGGATGAAGAAGTCGGATTTAGTCCTGACCCGGTCCAGAACCGCTGACCCGGCGGCCTGTGGTTCTCCGTGTTGGGCCTACAGAAGATCTCAGAGCTGAGGCCGAGCTAAAGGAACCCGGTCCTCATAAATAATCCATCTCGGACGCTTCCAGGCTCTTCCTGATGAAGTCCAACAGGATCTTTTCATTCTCCGGGTCCTTCAGGTAGAAATGAGACCCGTCAAACATCCTGACGGTGAACTCTCCAGACGTGACGTCTCTCCAAGCTACAACAAAGATCACACCTTCAGACGAAGGATTTACGGTCCGATCCGGACCTCCTGACCTTCAGCCCACCTTGTAAATCATGAGGAACATCCTCCCTTCCATCGAAGCACGTGAGAGGGCAGGAGAGGATGGGAACGTCAGGTTTTCCATAGCTGCAGGAAACATGGGATGAGTAAAACATCAGAGGAGAACCCAAGGAGCACAGAACCAACCAGAACCCACCTGAAGTTCTCCACCACGTGCAGGTCGGCCTTCAGCGCCGGCAGGAAGAGCTTCAGCACTTCTGGGTTCTCCAGCAGCTCCGGGGGCGTTCCTCCAATCGAAGTGAGCCACCTGAGGAAGTCACCGTCTGATTGGTCACTTCTCTTTGGAGCTTTGATTCGAATCGCAGACTAGAAACACAAAAACAGAACATCGGTGCTGGTTCCCAACGTCCAGGCTGGAGAAGCCCCACGATGGAGACACACACGCGAGGTTCCTCATCAGAACCGGAGGTCCACAGCAGAGAGTGTGTGTGTGTGCGTGTGTGTGTGTGTGTGTGTGTGTGTGTGTGTTCCTACGCGCTCGTGTCCCGGTGAACTTGTCTGCTTTACGTTTTTAACCCGAACACGAGTCGTCCATGACGGACGCATGGAACCCTCCAGACGTAGGACAGGTGATCTGTTCACCTGCGCATCACGACGACACAGGTGCGGTCCCCGTCTACGTCTGCCGCACCGCAGCCTCTCAACCCAGCTTCCCTCTGGGATTCTGTTATCCCGGAGGACACAATCCCGTTTCTCTGAACAGAGGAAGCTCATGAATCCGACTCGGAGCCGGAACAGCTGTTCATCCCACATCTGAGCTCTGATACTGGAGTTGAATCATAAACATGGGAATTATGGGAACGTGACCAATGGATTTGATCCGAGACTCACAAACGGAGCGGACGCGCCGGACAGAAACACGTGGACCGGTTCCACGCCGTGGCGTCTCTTCAGGGCGTCTGCGACAGCGAAGCAGGTGAAGGCGCCAAAACTGAGGGAGATAAAAGGAGAGCGACGTTAGCATCGGAGCGTGTGATCCGCGCCTGCAGCAGAGCCATCCCAGTTCAGAGAATCATGGAGAAAACGTTCCGGTTGGACTTCGCTTCCCTCCTCCGTAGCTCGTTTTGTGTCGGAATTTCCTCAGAAGCTGGAACCTGTTTGTTTGGGAAAAATTCTCCCCAATTCTCCAAACCCAGATCCTTCTGCTACAGCTGCGGTCCGGACCGATCCACATCTGATCCCACCTGTGTCCGAAGAGAGCCAACGGCTTCTCCTTCAGCAGCGGCAGCAGGAGCGGCAGGACTTCATCAACAATCTGAAGCATGTTCCTAAAGAACGGATCTCTGGAGCGACTCTCTCGGCCCGGAAGTCTGACGGCAAAAACTGCAAACAGATGAGGAAGAAAGGAGGAAGAACTGAAGACGGATTAAAACACGTTTCCTGGAAAGGAGTCTAAATCGCTCCAAAAACATTTTTATCCCAAAATACAAAAAATAAAATTCCGGTTCTGATCTTTATCCGGATGTTCTGATACGTTCCCTCTCCTAACTTCATAAACGTGTTGTGAAAACGATTCTTTCGTTTGGCCTCTCAGGGCCTCCGTATGCGAGGTGCATCGATGTTGTTCCGAGCGCCGATACCAACTTCAGTCGTTCTGATTTAGATCCAAGAGCTGGAATTACTTCAACATAATTTTTGGGGGAATTTAAATGGAATTTCATGATTTTGGACGAAACTCCAACAGTTAGCGTTAGTGATGGTGAGTTGGTGGGCGGAGTTTCTAATCAGCCAATCAGGAGCTGATTAGTAAAGTGGAATCTTGTCAGAACGATGACGTGGTCGTGACGATTTCACGTCCAACAGGAAGTCAGAATCAAAACTCAAAGGAAAACTATTGTTTGCATTTCGGTGAACATCGCCTTCATCGGGGAGTCAACACGGACTTCCTGGAGCGTCTCTTGTTGTTTCGGCGGTATCTTCCCAGACGAGGAGACCCTCAGACCTACTTGTGTTGAGTCCAAGAAGCGCTCCTTTATAAAAGCTCTTTTTACTCCACAGAAAAACCATTTAAAAGGTCTCGATGATGAAAGTCTAATTCTGTACTTATTTCAGATTTTACTCGATTACTCAAAATTAGTTTTTATTTATTTGTTTGTTTTCTTTTATAAACGTTGAATGGATCTTACGTTACTTTCCTTCCTGCAGGAGGCTGAACCCCCACAGCCTCCTGCTGCTTCTGCGGAACGTCCAAAGGTCAAAGTTCAACAGGTGTTAACTTACCTTCGATGGAGCCGCTCAGGATGGTTCCCCAGCGGGCGTAGTGGACGGAGCCTCCACCTGCCCAGGGGAAGCAGATCAGCCGGCTCGCCGCTTCCGGGCTTCTCCTGAAGCAGCTCAGGACCTTCTCCATGTCAGAGGGAAGCTGCAGGATCCAGATGTTTGGTTCTGGAAGCTGGCTGGAACTCCAGCAGCTCCTCCTGCTTCCTGCTTCCTCCACGGTTCCTGTCTGCAGGATGGGCTTCTGGCGACACCTACAGGCTGGAGTGAGAACTCCACCCAGGACACACGCGCGCGTACACACACACGCGCGCGCATACACACATTAAATGATTATTTTAAAAGGGCGTTTATTCCTGTAGGAATAAAGCTGGCTTGTTTTTGACTTTTTTTGTTATTATGAGTGTGTGTGTGTGTGTGTGTGTGTGTGTGTGTGCTTGCGTGTGCGTGTGTGTGTGTGTGTGTGTGTGTGTGTGTGCTTGCGTGTGCGTGTGTGTGTGTGTGTGCGTGCGTGCGTGCGTGCGTGCGTGTGCGTGCGTGCGTGTGTGTGTGTGCGTGTGTGTGTGTGTGCGTGCGTGCGTGCGTGTGCGTGTGTGTGTGTGAGTTAGCACTGGGACAGGACAGACTGAGGTTTCTCTTCTCACCTCTTTTATATTTAAGCACATTTCTTTGTGCGTCGCCGGGTTTAAGTCTCAGATTCCGACACCGCTTCCTGTTTTCTGGGTCGGTAGTTCTGTAGATGGCACACTGACTCGACTGGCTGGGAATGAAAGCAGAAAAGTGTTTTTGATCCTGTTTATTTTAAATACATGAAGAGTTACTGGCTAGGCTGCATCGATTAGCCGCTTTAGTGAACTTCACCTGGAGGAGAAATCCTGTTTACTTCTGTTCTAATAATGAAGAAGAAAAACATCAAAGTAGAAAATTGTGTGGATAATGTAGATCTAGGAAGAGTAAATGAAATAAAATTTCTTGGTGTGATCATTGACCAGAAGCTCTGTTGGAAGCCACACATTACTGGTGTTCGGGGGAAACTGGCTCGGGTCGTTGCCGTCCTGGGGAAAGCAAAGGAGATGCTGGATCAGAAAGCCCTGCACATGTTATACTGCGCTTTACTACTATATATGAGTTAGTGTGTCGAGGTCTGGGGAAACACGTACAGACGATGACTATAACACAGAAAAAGGCCATTAGAATAATGGAGGGTACAGGGACCATACAAATGCACTATTTGTCGAAATGCAAGCTATTAAATTCCAAGACTTGGTGAAGCTCAAAGCAGCACAAATAATGTATAAAGTAGGAAATAAATCGCTTCCAAAAGAAATCTGTTTATTGTTCAAAGAGAGAGAAGGTGGGTATGACTTAAAGTGCTAAAACAACTTTAAAAACTATGTCAGTCACAATTGCAGTTAAATTATGGAACAGTCTAACAGAAGAGATAAAAGAAAGTAAAAACATAAACATCCATCCATTTTCATCCGCTTATCCGGAGTCGGGTCGCGGGGGCAGTAGCCTAAGTCGAGAGGCCCAGACTTCCCTCTCCCAGCCACTTGGGCCAGCTCCTCCGGGGGAGTCCCAAGGTGTTCCCTGGCCAGCGTGTCCTGGGTCTTCCTTTAGGTCTCCTCCCGGTTGGACGTGACCAGAAAACCTCACCAGGGAGGCGTCCAGGAGGCATCCTGACCAGATGCCTGAGCCTCCTCAACTGGCTCCTCTCGACGTGGAGGAGCAGCGGGTCTACTCCGAGCCCCTCCCGGATGACTGAGCTTCTCACCCTATCTCTAAGGGAGAGCCCAGCCACTCTTCGGAGAAAACTCATTTCGGCCGCTTGTATCCGTGATCTCGTTCTGTCGGTCTCTACCCAAAGCTCATGACCATAGGTGAGGGTAGGAACGTAGATCGTCTTCTGACTCAGCTCTCTCTTCACCACGACAGACCGGTACAACGCCCGCATCACTGCAGATGCAGCACCAATCCACCTATCGATCTCACGCTCCAGTTTTCCCTCACTCGTGAACAAGACCCCGAGATACTTAAACTCCTCCACTTGGGGCAGGACCTCATCCCTGACCCGGAGAAGGCATTCTACCCTTTTCTGAATCAAGACCATGGTCTCAGATTTAGAGGAGCTGATTCTCATCCCAGCTGCTTCACACTCGGCTGCGAGCCGCTCCAGCGAAAGCTGAAGATCACGTTCTGATGAAGCCAACAGGACCACATCATCTGCAAAAAGCAGAGACCTGATCCTCAGGCCACCAGAACGGATGCCCTCCACACCTTGGAGATCCTGTCCATAAAGGTTATGAACAGAATCGGTGACAACGGGCAGCCTTGGCGGAGTCCAACTCTCACTGGGAACGAGCCCGACTTACTGCCGGCAATGCGGACCAAGCTCTGACACCGGTCATACAGGGACCTAACAGCCCGTATCAGAGGGCCTGGTACCCCATACTCCCGGAGTACCCCCCACAGGGCCCCCCGAGGGACGCAGTCAAACGCCTTCTCCAAATCCACAAAACACATGTAGACTGGTTGGGCAAATTCCCACGCACCCTCCAGGATCCCCCTAAGGGTATAGAGCTGGTCCAGTGTTCCACGGCTAGGATGAAAACCACATCGCTCCTCCTGAATCTGAGTTTCAACAATCCGATGAACCCTCCTCTCCAGAACCCCTGAATGGACCTTACCAGGATGGCTCAGGAGTGTGATCCCCCTGCAGTTGGAACACACCCTGCAGCCCCCCTTTTTAAATAAGGGGACCACCACCAGTCCAGTGGGACTGCCCCCGATGTCCATGTGATATTGCAGAGCCGTGTCAGCCAACACAGCCCCACAACATCCAGAGCTTTGAAGAACTCCGGGCGGATCTCATCCATCCCTGCCACAGAGGAGCTTTTTAACCACCTCAGCACCAGAGACTTGAGAGGCCAACCCAAAGTCCCCAGACTCTGCTTCCTCACTGGAAGTCCCCCAGCAGAAGGAGGGAGTCACCAGAAGGAGCGCTCTCCAGCACCCCCTCCAAGGTCTCCAAAAAGGGTGGGTAGTCTGAACTGTAGTTTGGTGCATAAGCAGAGACCACAGTCAGAACCCGTCCCCCCACAAGTAGGCGGAGGGAGGCTACCCTCTCATTTACTGGGCTAAACCCCAACGTACACGCACCAAGATGGGGGGCAACTAGTATGTCCACCCCTGCTTGGCGCCTCTCAGTGGGAGCAACTCCAGAGTGGTAGAAAGTCCAACCCCTCTCAAGGAAACTGGTTCCAGAGCCAGAGCCATGCGTTGAGGTGAGTCCGACTATATCTAGTCTGAACCTCTCAACCTCACACACCAACTCAGGCTCCTCCCCCACCAGAGAGGTGACATTCCATGTGCCAAGAGCCAGCTTCTGTAGCCGAGGATCAGACCGCCAAGGCCCCCGCCCTCGACTACCACCCGTCACACACTGCACCCGACCCCTTTGGCCCCTCCCACGAGTGGTGAGCCCATGGGAAGGGGGACCCACGTTTCCTCTTCGGGCTGTACCCGGCCGGGCTCCCTGGGTTAAAGCCCGGCCACCAGGCGCTCGCCAGCGTGCCCCACCTCAGGGCCTGGCTACAGAGGGGGGCCCCGGTGACCCACGTCCGGGCGAGGCAACACGGTTTCCATTTATAGAATTCATCATAAGAGGTCTTCGGGCTGCTCTTTGTCTGATCCCTCACCGAGGACCTGTTTGCCATGGGTGACCCTACCAGAGGCAGAGATAACTTAGCTCCTAGGATCATCGAGACACTCAGACCCCTCCACCACGATAAGGTGGCAGCCCAGGGAGAAGGCAAACATAAACCAGTTTAAAATAAAATATAAAACCCTAATTTTAAACAAGTAAGAATGAAGAAAACAGGGTTGTTGTGCTTCTCTTTCTGTGTTTTTGGTTTGTTTGTTTCTCTTTCTTTCTATAAATGGTGAATCTGGGGTAGGGACAAATACGTACATACTGCCTACTCCTTTTCAAACAAATATGGAACGGTATTTTGTAATGATGTATGTGTGAAATGTTTGAAATAAAACTGAACTGAAGTAATTCTGGTTGATGACATATGAAGGCTTGGGACAGGCTCTGGGGGCACAAAGTTCACATTTCCTAATCTGAAGGCCTGAAGTTTGAGAAAAGCCTGAATTCTGTTGATCCCAGACATGAATAACAGAATGTCGATAGTGTTCTTTCCTTACAGAATCACGACGAGAACAGGAAATTACGTTGTTTCCGTTCCTGTCGGGTTTCCCTCTGTGGAGGCGGGACTGATGCTGATGTCATGTTCCAAATTTACCCCAGCCACACAGGAAGTATGACTTTCAAATTAAAATGCAGTAAAGACAATGAGTAAGTTTATTAATAATCGAAAGTGATAAATCTAAGTTCGATATTTTAGCAGCTAAACACTAAATAAATTAACTTCTTATTTAATGTTTTTTCAGCATATTTGAGTTGTTGTTCAAAGCGCTTTATAAAACCTCTGCATTATTTCAATGTTTTTTTCACAAACTTGTAAACAGACTTTTTTAAAATGATATATGACCCAAACTTGTATAGCGCTTCTCAGAGTAAGGACTCCAAAGCGCTTTACACTGATACCCACACAAGTTTCTGGTTATAACTTAAAGGCTTTTGTCATCTTGACAGTAAGTATACAAAAATATGTATAAAACTTTAGCCTAGCGAGGCTCTTTTATGTAATGTCAGGAATGCAGAACTGTCAAATACAAAGGTGGCAGTAACGGGAAAACAGGCTTCAACAAAAGTGGTTGTTTTCCACGTGGTCCTAGTGCTCAACCAGTGTCTGTTTAATATTGTGTAATGTTGTTTTTGGAAGGCAAAAATGCAGGGGACAAAAATTTACTTTGGTAAAAGTGTGTGTGTGTAGGGGGGGTGGGGGGCTGGGGGGGGGACATGCCTCCCCTGTTGTCCCTCAAAACTACACCCATGGATGGGTCACCTGCAGAGATTAATTTCCCCACATGTGATGATGGCTACGGGACTTTAATAAATTATTTGTGGAACTCTGCAACCTCCTGTTCAGGAGGTAGAGTGGGTCGTCCAGTAATCGGAGGGTTGCAAGTTCGATCCCGGGTCCGGATAGACTCCTGCTGTTGAGTCATTGGGCGAGACACTTAACCCACCTCACCTGCTGGTGGTGGTCGGAGGGACCGGTGGCTCCTGCGCCATTCCTCAGGGCAGCTCCTCGTAGCTCCTCCCCATCAGTGTGTGAATGGGTGAATTACACTGTAGTGTAAAGTGCTTTGGAGTCCTCTGACTGTGAAAGTGACTCCATGGGTCATGTTGACATGAGGCCATCTATCATGTATAAGCAGTTGTGTTTAATTAAAGAACTTCAGTGGAAAATTAAAACTCGTCAGCATGAAGGAAGGATTCGTTTCTGACACATTAGGATCATAATCTACGTAATATTTCCCACTTTGGTTGTTTGTCATTTCAACATTTTCTGTCTCATTTGGATCTTTTTTCCACTTCAGTTTGTTTACTGAAAAATCTATATTTGTTCCCACCAATAACTAAGATGTGACTCAGGAATTATTACCACGTTTATATTAAGTAATAATCAGAACAGAAGCAGGTTCCAGAGTGAATCATGACGTGCTTTTGTTTTGAAGGGCTGCTCCGGAAGCAGTTCCCTCCGGTTTCGCTAGCTTTCCGGTACAGCGGGTTTCTGACCGGTTTTCACGGAGGAGGACTCCGGGCTCAGGAACTTCTAATATCCGTCTGGTACCGAGGAAGACCGGACCCAACCGTCAGCAGGTAAATATTCGTGTCGGTCTACCGGTAGGGGGTCAGCCGGTTCGCTCGGGTTCGTCCCAGCCGGTTGGTTCCGACTCCCGGTCTGTGGTTCTCACTCACGTCCTCAGACTGAAGTTTAACCGGTTCTGTTTGGGTTCCAGCAGCGGTGACGGTTCTGCTCGGCTCGGAGCGTTCGGTGAGGCCCGGGAAGAGACTTCAAGTTACCGACGGCCCGGTTCCGGTCCACTTTACCGAGAAGAGCGAGAGCACGGACAGCCGGAGAGCGGTCAGCGGATCCACAGGCAGCGGCCCGGTCCACCGGCCCGAGACCTCGTGAATGGAAATCGGTACAACAGGTGGGTCTCGGACCGGTTCTTCAGTCATGTACCGGTCCGGTAGGTTTTGCTCAAACCGGTCTCACGGCTCTCAGTCAGGTGTGACCGAACCGGTACGGTCTCAGATCCGTCAGAGCAGCAGCTATCGGTTCTGGTTCCGTGGACCGTTTCTGTTGTTGGATCCAGGCACGGACTGGACTTCCTGACTGTAGAAATCAGTCCAAAGAAGTTTTTACAGAACCAGAACCAAAACCAGGATCAGAATCAGAACCAAGGTCAGGATCAGGACCAGAACCAGGATCAGGATGCTTCACACGGCTCATCTGAGACAGATTCTGGTTTTGACCCGAAACCTGACCCAACAGGACACAAACGTTAGTATTAAAGTGACAGTGTGCGGTTCTCCTGGCCGTAGGGCCAGTAGGTACCTAAGACCTTACTAATGGATGGATGCCCGTTAGGGTCAAAAACCCCTGGGAGCACGACCTCCAGCAAAATCATCAGGTCCGCGTTCATAACTGGCAGCAAGTGGCGAGGTAACTGTGTAGGAGAGCAACGTTCATTAATGATGAAAGTGTTATAACCATTTGTTACAAATCGGTAATGTATTCTGTCCTCACGGGCTTCCATAGAGGAAACGTAGCATCCAACATGGCGTCGCCCCGAGACGTGGACCATGTGTTTTACAGCAGGTTTTTATGGTTACTTGTTATGAGACCGCCAATATTTTCAACAACTGGGCATCTTTTAATTCGTTTACTACAACATTTATGAATATTTCCAGAAGTTAATGGTAAAAACTACACGTTGTCACTTTAATTATTCATTATTTCACAATCTGCTGGGCAGTGGTGTGTTCAAGGACCATGAGAAATGCCAGATCGTTGTTTATTTGACCGGTTCAGGTGTAGCTGACCACACGTTTAACAGCTGAACGCAGTCATCTCTGACTTATTAACCCAACATCGTCGGTCTTGTTGATCGTCTGTTCCTCACATGCTCTCCAGGTGAGGAACATCTTGTTGTGGTTTGTTTTCTTACACGTGATCCTGAATCCGGAGGAACGGAACCCGGAGCGATTTTAAACGTTTCGTGGTGAGAATTCCCTCCGGCGTTGGTCCGCCCTGCTGCAGCAACGGTCATTATTTCCTGTTTAACACACCTGCTGTCCTCTTGCTGCGGCTGTTGCCATGGTGAGCACGTGGTGACACTGGTGCTGTCGTCGTGGAGACGGCTCAGGGGAGGGAGCGACCTGTGGGGATGCATCGTTCTCCTTCCTGGCACATTCAGCACATCCAGCTCTGTGTGTGTGTGTGTGTGTGTGTGTGTGTGTGTGTGTGTGTGTGTGTGTGTGTGTGTGTGTGTGTGTGACATTTGTGGTCACCTTCTGTCAGAAGTTCTCCCGTGTGTGTGGCGAGTGTCTCGCCTTCCCATGATGCCGCCTGGAGAAGGTCGCCTCAGGCAGGAGGAACGTGCGAGCGCCTCGCTGGTCTTTATCTGGAAAGGTCGCGCGGTTCCGTGACCTTTCCGTTGTCTCGTCGACGGGAACAAAACCGTTTAATGTGAGGAAATCGTTAATGTCTCCCTCCTCATCAACCACTTCCTTCCTTTGGGCGTCTGCTTCTGACGCTCAGAACTCGTTCCGGACCTTTTATTTGTTCCTTCCAGCAGGCCGGGTCCCAAAAGTCCACCAATCAGCAACGAGATCCTTAGGTTGTTATTCTGACCAGCTGGGTCCGGTTCTGGTCCAGCTGGGTCCGGTCCTGGTTCTCCTGGTCCAGATGGGTCCGGTCCTGGTTCTCCTGGTCCAGATGGGTCCGGTCCTGGTCCAGCTGGGTCCGGTCCTGGAACTCCTGGTCCAGCTGGGTCCGGTTCTGGTCCAGCTGGGTCCGGTCCTGGTCC
>NC_091759.1:25570124-25572624 GCF_043380555.1 Nothobranchius furzeri
CTTTCTGATGGACAGATGTCCACGGCCACACACACACACACACACACACATGCACGCACGCATGCACATACACGCGCACACACACACACGCACGCACGCATGCACATTCACACACACACACACAAACACACACGCACACACACTTGCACACACACACACGCACGCACGCACATACACACACACACACAAACACACACGCACACACACTTGCACACACACACACACACACAAACACACGCACGCACGCACGCACATACACACACACATAAACATGCATGCATGCACATGCACACACACGCATGCACATACACACATGCACACACGCATGCACATACACACACATGCACGCACACAAACACGTACACGCACGCACATACACACACATGCACACACGCATGCACATACACACACATGCACGCACACAAACACGTACACACACACACACACACACACAAACACACGCACGCACATACACACACACATAAACATGCATGCATGCACATACACACACATGCACACACACGCATGCACATACACACATGCACACACGCATGCACATACACACACATGCACACACGCATGCACATACACACACATGCACGCACACAAACACGTACACACATGCACGCACACACACACACATGCACGCACATACACACACATGCACGCACACAAACACGTACACGCACGCACATACACACACATGCACACACGCATGCACATACACACATGCACGCACACACACACACACATGCACGCACACACACACATGCACATACACACACGCATGCACATACACACACGCACACACATACACGCATGCACATACACACACACACACACACACACACACACACACACACACACACACACACACACACACACACACACACGTACACACACACATGCACATACACACACGCACACACATACATGCATGCACATACACACACACACACACACACACACACACACACACAATGTAAAAACATGATTCTGAGATCCTCGGATGAGAGGAGGAATGTTGATGTTCTGGTTTCTGTGGGACCTTCAGGTCGGACGGAGCGGGAACATTCCCGCCGGAACCACCGTGGACACGGACATCACTCACCCCTACGAGTTTGACTTCTACCTGTGCAGCCACGCTGGAATCCAGGTGAGGCGTCTGCGTTCCGAGCGGCTCCGGCTCTTCGGAGCCTCCGTTAACCGTTTTCCTTCCCGTTAGGGAACGAGCCGTCCGTCCCACTACCACGTCCTCTGGGACGACAATGGATTCTCTGCCGATGAGTTCCAGCTGCTCACCTACCAGCTGTGCCACACGTACGTCCGCTGCACGCGCTCCGTCTCCATCCCAGCCCCCGCCTATTATGCCCACCTGGTGGCGTTCCGTGCTCGCTACCACCTGGTGGACAAGGAGCACGACAGGTGAGGCCACCTGGATTCCTCCACCTTTCTGGGTTCTTCCCACTTCCTGTCTCACCTGTGTGTGTGTGTGTGTGTGTGTCCCAGTGCCGAGGGCAGCCACATATCGGGTCAGAGCAACGGCCGGGACCCCCAGGCCCTGGCCAAGGCGGTGCAGATCCACCACGACACGCTGAGGACCATGTACTTCGCCTGAGCAGGAGGTCCACAGGTGGTGTCTGATGCTGCTGGTTCTGACGGTCCAACAGAACCACACCTGTGTGGAGGAGCAGCGTGCCCTGTTACAGCTTCAGACTTTCAGAACCACTCACACCCGGTTGGCTCCATCCTGGTTCTGTTGGACCTGTCGGTTCCAGCAGAACTTTGTTACTCCTATTTATTCACTGCTTCTATGTTTAACCCAAACACTCGTGGTTCTGGTCGGACCGATTCAGAAACGGACCCATGAAGCTGTTCACAGCCTCTCTGGTGCTGGGAGGTGTTCCTGAAGATCCTGAGAGGTTCTGTTGGATCAGTCGGTTCTGGTGGGGTTTTCAACCAAGTGCCTGAAAGTGATCAGCTGATGCCGTGTGTGTGTGTGTGTGTGTGTGTGTGTGTGTGTGTGTGTGTGTGATTAATTAGTTCTTTTTAATCCATCAAAGGAAAACCGAAGCCACTGAATGGTTTATAATCCGACTTCGGTCACCTTAAATAACGGAACGTTTTGACAAAATCATGAAGAAACTCGGCGGTTTTTTAAGTCTCTTACTGGAACCTGTGACCTTTGACCTCTGATGACCCAAACAAGCTCCTGAAGCAGAACCTGGAAGCAGTATTTTAGCACCGGTTCAATGTTTACACCGGGAAACCGGAAAAGGAGGAAAATTTTAAAGGTTCCAGGTTCTGGTTTTGTTTCTGGGAATTTCCTGGTGATTCCCGTGTGTTCCCTCCAGCTGAGCGGAGTCCCCGTCGCGGTGGACGCGAAAGAGACTCAGGCCTAGTCCACACGTACCCAGATAAATACGTTGTTGAGGACATGCCAGACCTGTAGGCGGCAGTACTTCCCCCGTTCTTAACCTCGTCCTTCGTCTGTGGTCTT